>NC_092199.1:18750305-19050305 GCF_043641665.1 Enoplosus armatus
CAAGCAGACCTTTTTGACATGTCGCAGCAGGAAAAGGACATAAATGATAAACTCTCTTGACGTCTGAATTCCAAGTCCTAAGTCAAAACATCTGCTGTGGAAAAAAAAAAAGAAGCCTTTCGACTTCGGGATGCAAATGAATATCATAGCAATGTAATGTACAGTATGTAGTTATAGTCACTGAAATATATGTGTGTGTGTATGTGTGTGTGTGTGTGTGTGTTTGTTTCCCCCCCCAGCATTCGATGAGCTTGTAGAAGCCTACTCGGAGCAGGTCAGAGGTTTGTTAGATGGAGGAGCGGACCTCCTTCTGGTTGAAACCATCTTCGACACTGCCAACGCCAAGGTAGCTCTCGCGCGATTGGATGTTCGTATGCGAGCTGCCGCTGACGGTCAGAGACAGGGCTAGCTGGGTGCACTGTAGCAGATGGACTTACGCTTTTACAACCAACGAAAGAGATCTCCCATTTCATGCTTTTTAAATGTACGATGATTTAAAAAGTAGACTAACCACACCAAATCTTGAATTCCAAGTCAGTGGTTTTTTTTTCGTTCACAAAGGTTGGATTTAAGCTGCTAAATGGTGTAAATGTTAGTTTATCAAAACCGAGATATTTCAACTACAGGAAACCGCTATCTCGACGGCCGTCTCTAACTGGATCTGGCTCTGTTGCTTTGCTGGTGTAGTGCAGGCTTTTTTTAACATGCTTTTTTTTTTCCCTTTGAGATTTTACATTTCTGTGCCCATAAAAAAACAAATTGTATTACAAATGTGCTTCAATCTGTACAGATTGTGTTTTTTTTTAGACTTTATTCATCCCACTGCGGGGGAAATTTACAAGTCACAGCAGCAAAGACAGAAAGGTGCAGAAACACACAGCAGACAAGCACTGTGTTCAATAAAAAAAAACAATATACATATAATAAATACAGATCTAAAACAAATACGGGGAACAAAAATAGATATTTTGACTGAATATGTGGTTACTGCATTTTGGCTCTGGCAGACGCTTACATCATTCCTCATTCATTGACGTACTTCTCCCAAAAATCAATCAATCAATCAATCAATTAGAATCAATAAATAATGGTTATATATGAGTTGCCGAGGTTGTGTGTACAGGGGCTGATGTGTGTTTCCCTCTGCAGGCTGCCTTATTTGCCATCGACCTGCTGTTCGAGACGAGCTACGAAAGAAAACCAATATTTGTACGTGTGTGGTATTTTATTCATAACCTCTTTTGACATTTGCTGTGAACGGTTTATGCGCGGGGTGGAGTGGGTGGAGTGGGTGTAGTCTTTCGGTGCGCGCAGGAGCGTAAGCAGTTAATGTAAAAAAAAAAATAAATAATGCATGTGTTCGGCAGGGTTTCAGCTGACATATTTAACCGCTCTTCTTGCCGTCTTGTCCCACTCATCGTGTATATATATATACACATATATGTATATATGTGTATATATATGTATATATATATAGATCTCAGGGACCATTGTTGACCGGAGTGGACGAACCCTGTCCGGTCAGACAGGAGAAGCCTTTGTAGTGAGTTTGTCCCACGCTGAACCTCTATGGTGAGTTACTGTACATCATACATGTCTACTGTGTAGTATCTCTGTGTTGCAGTATCAGTCTGAACTCCAGCTTCTTACTGGTTTTGTCCCTCTCTGTGTTGCAGTATCAGTCTGAACTCCAGCTTCTTACTGGTTTTGTCCCTCTCTGTGTTGCAGTATCGGTCTGAACTCCAGCTTCTTACTGGTTTTGTCCCTCTCTGTGTTGCAGTATCGGTCTGAACTCCAGCTTCTTACTGGTTTTGTCCCTCTCTGTGTTGCAGTATCGGTCTGAACTGTGCCTTGGGGGCGACAGAGATGAGGCCGTTCATTGAGGCCATAGGAAAAAGCACCACAGCTTTCATTATCTGTTATCCCAATGCAGGTAACCCACACTTTATACAGCTATAACTCTTCAGCACAGTAAAGGTGTGAAATCTGCGGTTGAAATTTTACTGTAAAGTACTCGGGTCTTAAATCCAAATTTTACAACCAAATGTACTTTTTATTAGACGGACTAGTTACAGCAGGTGAACAGGAGGTACAGAACAGAAGGAGTCCTGGGAGCCTGCCTCCATGCTTTAACCTTTTTAAGTCTTCATATATTTTATTGTTGGGGGTCGCGTGGGGGCTCAGAGCTCAACAGCTGACCAACCAGAGCTCCTGTCGGGTTTGACCCAATTCCACGGTTTGGTGTATTTAGGTTTCGCACGTCTTTAAATGAAAGAGTAATGTCTTTAAATTAAAGTAAACACAAGCGGATGAAATAATAATAAAAGTAAAATGTAAAAGCCGTTCCGTTTAAAGTGATTTCATTGAAAGACAGCATAGGGAAAATAGAATTTAGGTAGGTAAAATCGTCTTCTTTTCTTTTTTTAAAATCAGTTTATTAATGAATCGTAATTCAACACTGTAGAAGCCTATGCTAGTGTCCATTGGCACGCTCCAGACTCAATACCAAGGTGTCCTGACCTCGATGTGGTGTACCTCTTCAAAATTAAAGGCATCATTTACTACGACTACTACATTTCTAAATATTACAGATTTGAACTTATAGATAGTGAATATGGTTCGTGTAACATTTATAAAATATTAAAAACAGCTTTCAATACAGTGCAATCCAATTTGGGCCAGCACATGTTAACTTACTGTAAATGATTCAGACCACCCAGGACGATGTGAAGTTGTCATGATTTCTGTGTCTTTATCTTTTTCTTTCTCCTCAGGTCTTCCCAACACGTTTGGAGGGTATGACGAAACTCCACAAGTAACAGCTTCCAATTTAAAGGTTCCATTCTATTCTTTCTTTTTTTTTTTTTTTTTAGGACTGATGTTAAGACCATGCGGAGAGACAGTTGATTTTTTTAAGGGGGTATCATGGGGGTTGGGTATCCTTTTCAGTTTTATCGATTCCGATTCTGCTTCTCGAACCCACTGTTTTGATTGGATCTCGGTTTCCGATTCCGATATTTTCCCGCCGTTGCTGGTGTGCTATGACGCAGAAAAAGAAAGTCTGGGGGGGTGTTGCTGTGAATAACCAGATATCAATAATACATTTTGCATGCCTAAAAGGAGGAGACAGAGTATCTAAGAAAAATATTGATTGAGACAGTGCGGTGAGAGGTGTGTGCAGCTCCCAGTAGGTCAGTACTATCACACACATATCTGTTAAGTACAGTATTTTTCACATTTTTTTAAGAAAACGGGGATCCTACAGTTCAAAAACTTGACGTGATAGAGAAAAACTGAGATCAGTTTTTTGGATTCCGCACCCAGAAATTAGTTAAAAACAGCTGTCAGACCTAACTCAACAAAAATTAGTGTTCCCCAGTGTAATTTATAGACATCATTCGTTCACCTTTTACAGAAAAGCGCGAGATCCCTCCGATTCACGCCGCGTCGATCGTACTGGAGACGCTCCCTGCCTCGCAAGAAACGTCCTCACTGCAGGAGTTGCATTTTGCTGTGTCGTTATCCTTTTTTGTTTTTTTTCCCCTAGGAGCGTTTGCTGCGGTCAGCCGCGCTCCAGGATGTAAACCGAAGTGTCTCTTCTCACGTGCTTTGTTGACGTTCTGCATGACAAGTGACGCGACGTTGTGATCAGTGCAACTTCTATGGACTAAAAAAAAAAAAAAAAAAAAAGCTCGCTGCAGTTCACTCGGGAGCGCCAATGAAATACGCAAAAGCTGGGAACCGATAAGCGGCATCGACCCGGCATCTCTTTCTCTCCCCATGTCTCCTGTCGCTGAAGGCAAAATGCCACAAAATCTGTCCAAAAAGCAAAGCAAGTACTTAATGATACGCCACAAAAAAACGATAAAGTAATACTTCAAAATTTGGGGGGAAGTAAGTTTATTTGCTTTGCTTAACGCGTCGTATCTCATTTGTTTTCTCTTACTTAACACGCAGACGTGAGATTGAGGTCCATTTTCTGCTCTCACTTAGACTCTCCTTCACGTTGAATGATTGTAAACTTTTAAGTCACAGGTATCATGATGTGCTTTTATCGTCTCTTTTCTGTCGTCCTGGTCTGTGGTGGTTTGTGGAGCATGATTGTGCCGCCCTGTCTTTTCCCAGAGCTCTCTTGAAAAGGTATTGGTCTCAAGAGACCGTCCAGGTTAGGTACTTCAGTGCGAAGTCGAGCTGATCCTGCCCTTTTTTTTTTTTTCTTTCTCGTTTTAACGTTTGCCTGCAGGAGTTTGCCGTGGATGGACTGGTGAATATTGTGGGAGGCTGCTGTGGGACCACCCCAGGACACATCAGGTCACTATCGCGTTTCTGACAAGGAAAATGCTCGTCTGACATTTCATGCAATTTAGAACAGTGTTGAAATATCTCCCCTCCCCTCCTTTTTTTCCTCACACAGAGCCATATCTGAAGCAGTCAAACACTGCCAGCCAAGAGTTCCCGCTGCTGATATTCACCAAGACCACTTGCTGCTGTCGGGTATTACGACCTCCTCTTGCCATCTGTGAAGACTGCTGTATGAGCGACTCTCACTTCCAGTGGGACGTTCATGTCTAAACGAGTAAAATCCGGGTTGATGATGAATATAAACCGCAACTTGAAATACAGTAAATTCTCAAGTAGCGATTTGTTTCTTTGCCTCAGCTACAGAGAGAACCAGGCCCTTTTCTTTGAAGGCACGCCTTCATCTCTTAGATTTACTAGCTATGTTTCACTCTTTCACTGTCTTCCTCAGTGACAGTTTGCACAGTGCAAAATAGGGGAAATATTCGTACATCTGAGTAATGTAACGATTCCGACGTGATTTGTCTAAAACGCAGGATGTTGAGGTTTTAAAATGTCCCTCTCATTTCTAGGGTTAGAGCCGTTCAGGATCGGCCCTTACACTAACTTCGTCAACATTGGCGAGCGCTGCAATGTGGCCGGATCGCGCAAGTTTGCCAAGCTGATCATGGCGGGAAACTATGAGGTATTACACTGCAGTCGAATCGCGAGCATGGGCGAAATTCCAGGTGGCGTGGGGCTGTTGCGCATTACGTTCGCGCTTCTCCGTTTGTTTTCCCAGGAGGCTCTAAGCATTGCCAAGGCCCAGGTGGAGATGGGGGCCCAGGTCCTGGATATAAACATGGACGAGGGGATGCTGGAGGGGCCAGCAGCCATGGCCCGATTTTGTAACTACATTGCTTCGGAGCCAGACATCGCACGGGTAGGAGATTAAAGGCAGTGGAAGCGTGCACCTGTTTAGCCAATACGTCTATGATAACCCTTCAGGAATCAGTTCAGATATTGTGTGTTCACTGGAATCATACATACGCATCATCACAGTGTGTAATGTCACCATATTACGTTGGGTATATTGGTGCCTTCAGATGGGGTCGTGTTTACGAGAAGAGTCCCCCCTCGTGATACTTACAACCTCCATAAATGTACATTTTCTGACAGCTCAGAGTTCACGAGTTGTGGCGTGTGTTTGCCGGCGTTTTCAGAAATGGCAGAGGCCATGGTAGTTCATTTTTTGGTGAAATGGTAAATTAATATATTGCAATTTGAGTTTTTCGAACAAATGTTACAATATGTCCGAGGAAAATGTTGATACCCCATACGCCTTTGCCATTTCCTGCATGACGTCACGACTTCCCATGTTGTGACCACAAGCAAATGTAACCTATTAGAGATGTTCAGAGAGATTGCAGGAGGCAGCATTACAGTTGTGGCTCTCCAGCCATGCTCGCAGCGTAGCTCTCAGAGAAGCAACGTCTGTTTTGGTTTGGCCACTTTGGTCCGAGATCCGAAATATCTCAGCAGCTATTGGATGGGTCGTCATAAAATTGGACGCACGCATCGGTGTTCTCCTCGGGAGGACTTGTAGTGACTTTCGGTGGTCCTCTGACTTTTCCAAAAACTTCCAAAGGATGAGATCCCTTCGCGTCAAGAGCGTGAGGCCGGCCAGTGAATGCAAACTTGTTGCAGTTTCTAAATTTGTCAAATTTGTCATTTCTAATAAAATATTTCGTCCCCCCCCCCAGGTTCCTCTGTGTATCGACTCCTCTAACTTCTCAGTGATTGAGGCTGGGTTGAAGTGCTGTCAAGGGAAGTGTATAGTCAACAGTATCAGTCTGAAGGAAGGAGAGGAGGAGTTCCTGCTCAGAGCCGCCACTGTGAAGCGCTACGGAGCCGCTGTGGTGGTCATGGCTTTTGATGAGGAGGGACAGGTGAGGCACACACACACACACACACACACACACACACACACACACTCTGTCACTCGCAAAAAACATGCTTACTTATGCGCTGACAAGCCTGCTGTCCTCCGAAGGCCACAGACACGGACCGTAAAGTGGAGATCTGCTCTCGGGCCTACAAGCTGCTGGTCGGCAAAGTGGGATTTGACCCCAACGACATCATCTTTGACCCCAACATCCTCACCATCGGCACAGGCATGGAGGAACACAACGTCTACGCCGTGAACTTCATGAGAGCCATCAGACTCATCAAGGTAATGCACCCGTGATTCCAGGAGCCTGCAATTCCCCCAGGATAATCCTTCAGTAATGTCGTTTCTGATACCTACACAGTCTGGGAGGAAGCAGCCTGTAAAGATCACATACAGTTTGGACCAGTTGTAATATTCATCGTGAAACGACACTTTGGTGTCAAATTAGTTTGTTAAATGGAGTTCAGGTTTGTGAAGGAACGAGAGTCAGAGCAGTCTTTATTCCATACTGTTACTATTGCTCATGGAGTCTGTGTATGTTGTAAGTGTTCTGAGTGTTATAAATTGTCCATTATTGGATGAGCCCACATAGCAGAGCACAATTGTAAATATTGGGGGGAAAAAAGGATTTATGCTTTCCCTCAAATCCTGAAAGCTTCTTAAACCAGGATTATCTCTAATGTCTCCTATGCTATGTATGCCTCAGTTATACCATTGCAGTGAGATGCAATGGTATAACTGAGATGCCCCCCCCCCCCCCCCCCCCCACCCAGACTTTAATAATCTATTATAAAATACTGGTTTATTAGCATGCCATTTAGATTTCCAACAGAAAGACCTGTAAACAAAAAGTAATTCAATGGGACTGAGAACTCCAACTTCCCCTCGATATTGAGCCAAGGAGTTGTTTTTAAACTTCTGAAATACTTTTTTTTTTTTTAATTCTTATTGGAATTATTTTCCAATTGCTGAGTGACGTAACCCCCCCCCCCCCCCCCCCCCAGTAATAACACAAAGATTGTAAATGATATCTTTTCTGCAAAGTCCAATAATCATAATAGGACTTGAAAACCACTGTGGACTGCGTCATACATGTAGTGTGTGTGTGTGTGTGTGTGTATGTGTGTGCAGGAGACCTTACCAAGAGCCAGGGTGAGTGGAGGTCTGTCCAACCTGTCCTTCTCCTTCAGAGGGATGGAGGCTATCAGAGAAGCTATGCATGGAGCATTTCTCTACCACGCTATCAAGGTAAACACGAGTACGCCCAAAACCATCGTCACGATTATTTAGATCACTGTTGAGATTATTTATCGCCATTATTCATTGATTTTAGGGACAAAGTAGTTTTCATTGCACCCCAGATAAATCAGAGCGCCTCCGTCGCTTCCATGCTGTGCCGCATTCCTGCTAATGCACAAATCTTTACATCAAAATAAGACGTTTGACTTTGGTTTAGCCCGTCTGTAGCGCACATTTTAAACGTCAGTATCTCAGTTCATCTCATTCATGTAAGAAGTGAAAAGAAGACTTAAGACTATAATATACACCAACATACCCGCACGCTGTCCCGTCACAGGATGGTATGGATATGGGGATAGTGAACGCTGGGAACTTGCCGGTCTATGATGACATAGACAAAGAGCTGCTGTTGCTGTGTGAAAACCTCATCTGGAACAGGGACGCTGATGCTACCGAGAAACTACTGGCCTACGCACAGGTACGTACAAGTAATCCACCAGGCTGCTTTAGGCGGGGGTTAACAGGTGTTGACTCTGCTGCTCTTGTTCACAGAACAACGTGAAAGGAGGGAAGAAGGTGGTTCAGACAGACGAGTGGAGGGAAGGAAGCGTGGAGGACAGGTTGGAGTACGCGCTCATTAAGGTAAAATTTGATTAGCCCGAATTTGTTCGTACGCATTACGACATTTAAAGATGTCAAATGCTGATATTTCATTGGCATTCTTGGAGCTCGGCCGATCCACAAGCAAGCCCTTAACACTTGTTAGGAGTTAGAACAGTGTGAGGTTTACCTAAACCTGCTGAGACATGTCAAAGTGTGTGCGCGCCCTGACTGACTGTCATTATGTAACATTCCAGACTGGTTTCTAGCCTATGAATAATAAATTCAGACTGATTTGGGGTTTTTTTTTTTTTTTTTTTTTAAAGGAGCAGAACAATTTGAAGGGATTTTTAGCCGGGCTTTGAATGAAGAGGTCCAGCAATAGAACGCTGCAGGAATGAGTCCTAAAACCCGGAAATGAGTCAGCAGTTTTACACTTCCGGTTCCCTCGTCTCGAAGTCAATGGGGTCTTTTGGTTAGATGCCTGAGATAAGGTCTGTGGTTAACACAAGCTGAAGAGATTTGCACGACCGTGCTGTAGTTCCTTTATAGCCTATTAGCTTTTTACTTCTGGCGATTGCATTTACGCTTCAAAAATCCTAAAAGTGGTGTTCATTAGCGAAGATTATCTCGCTGAACAAAAACGTGTAAGAATCATAAACTTTTGTTTTGCTGCAGAGTTTATTTTCTGCAATAATCCAAAATCCCATGGAACAAATCCCACTGGCTTTTAGTGGAGGGAACCAGGGCGACGCTAACTTCAGGGTTTGCCTACAAAAATACGCCATCCCTGCAGCGCTCTATAGGCAGAGGTTTCTGTAGTATCGACTCTTTAATCCTGTTTTCACCTTGTGTTTAACTTTCAAAGAAAACACTGATAGGTAAAGACAAGTTATATAAAAACCAAACATCATTTGCCTATTTCAAGTTTTCACTTTCACTGTAACGCTCCATCCCGTATTGGTGCTGGCAGGGAATAGACAAGTACGTGGTGGAAGACGTGGAGGAGTGTCGGGCTCAGGCCGACCGCTACACTCGACCCCTTCACATCATCGAGGGCCCCCTGATGAACGGCATGAAGGTGGTGGGAGATCTCTTCGGAGCTGGGAAGATGTTCCTGCCACAGGTAGGAGGGCAACTCATTTTGATCCGCGTGGCCCAGACCGCGGTGAGGTCCTTGTGTTTTTTGTCTGTTCAGCCGCGTTGGCCATCACCGCTCAAACACTGACCCAGGATCACAGTTCATCTATCTGTATTGGCTTTTTGGCATTTCGACATCGACTTATTAAATGTTCTCCAGTGGCTTTATTTAAAATGACAGGACCGCGACGTTTGGCACCTCTTGTCACTGCTGGAGAGACAGTTACGAGTAGAGATATGAAAGAAGTCCTCATAGTGAAACCCCTAAAACATCTTATCATTGATTGCAACTTTCACGGCGTTTCATCCTCTCTTTAACTGATTCTAGTTTCTTTGTCTTGCGTGCGCATAAGAGTAGTCCGTGACATTTAAGTTCTAAATGTATTACAGTGATCTTTAGAAGGTGGAACTAGATGCGTTCCATTTTCTTAATTAATTAAATCTGCATCAGTTCAAAGTGTTGCGGAAAATGTTGCGAGGTCCGACCTCTCTGAAAAGGTCTTTAGACGAAAAACGGGTCACTATCACAGATGTAGCTCAGCACTCCAGCACTATCTGACACAATGGAGCAATGTTTCCAATATTGTCCTATAGAGAATGACGTCAGACATGTTGATGTAAATGCCCAAAATGTGTGACATGTGGACTGTACGCATAGCGAGCGCTAGGAGGCGGTATGTCCGAGGCTTTAGGCTTCGCTTTCTCCCTGTCGTCTCCTGGTGCTGGTTACTTTGGACATTTGACTGACGACACTGACTTCTATATTCTTAACTGCCACTTTTTACACCAAATGTAGTAATTTTCCCCGGGAAGGACACTTGAGTAACCTCAAGCTGAAGTCCTATTATACACACAATCAATATATCAACGAGCAATAGTGAAGACTCACCCAGGAGGCAGTGCAGGTTCTGGTCCAGGCTCTTGTCACCTCGGGTCTAGGCTACTGCAACTCGCTCCTGGCTGGCCTGCCTGTATGTGCCATCCGACGTCGGCAGTTCATCCAGAATGCAGCAGCAGCCCAGCTGGGTCTTCAACCCTCTCAAAGTTTCAATGTCTTATCTGTAGTATATGTCACAGACATGAAAAAAATCCAACTTACAATTGAGCACACGAACTTAATTACATTTATAAATGAAATGAAGCATGTTATCACTGATGGCCAACTCAATCAGCGAGGCAGCCGTCACGCACAGGTAGAGGAAAGATGTGTAGCCCGGCCGTTATTGTTTCCAAATGTAGCACTTATTGTAAGTTGCTTTGGACAAAAGCGTCTGCTAAACTAATGGAATGTAATGTGTGTGTGTGCGAAGGAATTTTTCCTTCTTTAGGCTAAAGGTAATATGAGGTCACATTCAGGTCATTTGCAAACCTAAAAGCAGTAGGTCTCTTTCAGAGCAATAGCTCAGCTCTCTGCCTCCCAAGGATGACTGGTCGTCTGCGTCTCCTAGGAGACCAAGGCCGGGGGAGATAGACTCCACTGTCTCCTCCTGAGATATGCACTGAGTGTGACCTGAAGGACATACAACGTGATTCCTGGTTTAGAATCTTCACACATCTTCAGCTGGGTGAAGAATAACCTTATTTGGACACGTAGTGCATCTTGTATGTCTAATAAAGGGTTGAATACTCCTTGACAGGAAGTAACCTTCAGATAACGGGTGTCATTACGCAGTGTTCACTTGTACTTCTCCTTACTTATCAGGAGTTAGCCAGCTCCCAGATTTCCATCACATGTGACAAACTCCAAATTTCAATGGTTCCATCCATTCCAAGACAAAGATACACGTCTGTCTGACACAGTATGTCGGATACCGCTGTTTATATCTGATTGAACATTATTTGCAGGTGATCAAGTCGGCTCGTGTTATGAAGAAGGCGGTGGGGTACCTGATTCCCTTCATGGAGAAGGAGAGGGAGGAGATGAAGGCACTGTCTGGGCAAACCGAGGACGTGGTCAGTCTGAACTAAACGTGGATGCGTTTTTTTTTTTTACACATCGTACATGCAGCTGTTGTTTTGACCCAGGTATTCCCACAATCATCAGGAATTGTTTTCACTGAGACCTACGTATGTGGTGTCACAACACTAGTAGTGGTTAAAAACAAAGGATGACGACTTGTGTACAGCAAGCTACATATCCAAAGCTAAATTGCTATGAGAGATCCTTCTGCACCGTCAAATCTAAAGTTTGGAAGACGTTTGTATTTCACGATAATCCTCGTTAATGCCTTCGTTTCGTGTATGTGATGAGTCCCGTTTGAGGAACGTAGGCTGCTAACTCTCGGCCGCTTTTGAGCGTTGCTTGTTGTTTATATAATTTGCTGCCAGTCTGTTTGAGCAACAGAAATCAAATCCAAAACCAAACCGGATTGCCCTGAATTGTTCTGTTTTTAAAACATATCGTCCCTGAATCGTATCCCATGTATCTAGATGCGTATCGGATCGTCGGATTTTTCCGTATTTGAATCATGTGCGCATTTAAATCCATTTGGGTATGTTTGACAGTTGCATTCAGAAGATAGAACCTGCATCGCAGCTTTTCTTTCACGGTCTCCTATGATATAGTGTAGTGTACTTTAGGATTTGCATGTTGTCCGTGCAGGTTTCAGCCGTTATCAGCACTTTGGAGGCGTGGTTCACCTGCCACATGTCACTGAACGTTGAGGCATATCGATTGAGGAGTAGCTCTGGTGATGTAATGGAGCGCAATGGGGGCGTTGTTGAGACAAGTGGCGTTCTTGGTGCAAACGAACCATAGATCGAAAATGAATTGGTTTCTTGTAGCCAATACGATCTGTCCAAAAAAAAAAATGGCTGGATTTGCCCAAAACCCAACCCCACAGATTACAGTAAGTAAGCTGAAGTGGTTACAGTGCTTGAAATCACACAAGAGAACTTTAAGAAGTCGAATTATACCCCTCTAGCCAAGAGAGAGGCTTTACAACATACTAAAATATAATCTCTGTTTTCTGGTCCCTCACTTCCGCTGTTTTCTCCTTGGTCTGCAGGATCCCTATCAGGGCACCATAGTCCTGGCTACAGTTAAGGGAGACGTCCACGACATCGGCAAGAACATCGTGGGCGTGGTGCTCGGTTGCAACAACTTCAGGTAAGACCGGCTCGCTGCTGGGGGTTTACAGCGCCGCCTTCAGTTCTTCCCCGCCAGCTGCACTTTGGCTCACTAAATATCTTTGTCAGTGTCTGCAAGTGATTATTCGCGGGGTGCGACTGAACAGCGGGAGCCCCCGCGTCGAAGCCCAGCTTGCTACCGTCAGACACCAGCGGCACATCCCACATGATTTGCTGCCAGACCCTGGGCACCGGGTCCAACACTATTACTGCATTTTAATTGGCACGAATTTGATGTGTAGGTTTACCCTTACAGGGGGGGGCTCATGCAGCAGCATTCTCTTACGTTTCTCTTCTATTTTCTCTGAATTTTCTGTTAAGAGAATCCAGCTCCAGATGCACTAAACGTTCTTAACCATCCGGGTCTGCTCTTACCCAGGTGTGCTAGAGCGTTGAATCCCACTCGATCATAAATTGGATTGGATTGTTTGTTATCAGCATAGGTAACTGCCCTCTAAACACTATTTAAGGGCAGGTGTTGTGCCGTTTGCAAATGCTCAGGCGCATGCCCAAGAATTGGAGAGACGAAGAAGAACTTCAGCTGTAGTGAAATCGAGGCACGGTTAAATACACTGAGAATGGATGGAGAAAAACATTTTTTTTTTATAATCTTAATTGGGATCAATAGTATTTCTTTAGACCACACATTTTTGTGCTCCTCAAATTCAAAACTTGTTTCCTTGGCAGTTTGTGGACTGTGAAAACGATCACGTTTATTTCTTGTCTTGGTGAGAGTGCTCATCAAGTTTTCTCTTACCTAAGAGAAAAGCAAAAGATAAGGTAACATTGGTGGGTACTAACAAAATAAGACCAAATCGCGGATACGAACAAAAATAAGAGAAAAGCCCATTGTGTGATATTGTGTAATATGTGTATGCTGGGACATGAGGGCCAGCACATGCAGGCTATTGGTACATCGTGCTCTTATTGTGAAGGAGACCGAAACAGAGCACTAGAATGCATTAGCTGCGTTAAAGCAGACTTTAACATTAACCTTAGACTCGGCCAACGTGCAGAAGAACAATCTGCAATTCGGGCTGTTAAAACGTGGTGTTTGTTCAGCATTTCTCCGCATGGAAAGCGACATTACATCAAAAGTACGAGATGGCGTTTTCCACCGGATGCCTCTTGTCTTTCAGAGTGATCGACCTGGGTGTGATGGCTCCCTGCGATAAGATCCTCAGAGAGGCCATCGCACGGAAAGCAGGTACAGTTTGACGCAGATGCCGATGCAACATGTTAAACGCTCATCTCAGCTGCCTTCAGTTATTCCCGTGCACTCGCCCGCATTTAAGCTCTGCAGTGCAAGCAGCAGCGAGTGATTCTGGACGGACGCATTTTGCCTCTAAGGCAACATGCAAGCTGCCCTACCTGGTCGGCGGAGGCTGTTGACCTTGCTGAAAACGGTCCCTCAACTTCTCTGCATGTATTGAGTCGAAAGGTTCATTACTGGTGGTAGTTTGAATCTTTTGTCAAACCTTTTTTTACACAAGAATATTAATCAAAAAGGATCAGGTGTTTAATCGAGTAAATTACAGGTGAGTAAAGCCACGCCCTTGCACACACCTTGTTGTCTCCACATCAGCCTGGGCATGCTACCCGTGTGCATGTAACTGTAAATGTTTTATATTAGCAGCACCAATGATGTGGGATGTTTGTTTTGTTCCCGCAGATATCATTGGCTTGTCCGGTCTCATTACCCCCTCCCTGGATGAAATGATTTACGTGGCCAAAGAGATGGAGAGACTGGGAATCACGACGCCACTGCTGATCGGAGGAGCCACCACGTCGAAGTAACACACACACACACACACACACACACACACACACACACACACACACACACACCAGTTTGGGCAGTAGCTTCCCCGCTCTCCACACGATGGAGGTTGATATTTTGTAGCACTCTCTCGGGTAAGCTGCGTGTTTCTGTGTTTGATAAGGACGCACACAGCAGTGAAGATCGCCCCTCGCTACAGTTCTCCCGTCATCCATGTGCTGGACGCCTCCAGGAGTGTGGTGGTGGTAAGAATATCTCTTAACTGGCATTTTCACCACTGATTTAAAAGCAAAAAGCCTCAACCCTCTGACCAAAGAGAACCCGCTCACTTGATGTCAACCGAAAATCTGTTTAGCAACAAGGCTGCACTACACAGTATTCCATTAAGAGTAAAAACACGTTCTTCAGGAGAACCAATGAGATGCAAAAACATGATCCATCCCGCCGTAAAGATGGCTGTCATTACCCAAGTAGACTTAGACTTAGACTAGACTTTAGACTTAGACTTTATTCATCCCACAGCGGGGGAGATTTACAAGTCACAGCAGCAAAGACAGAAAGGTGCAGAAACACACAGCAGACAAGCACTGTGTCAATAAGAATTAGGAGTACTTTTTTTTAAAAAGAAAAACAATATACAAGTCATAAATACAGATATAAAAACTAAATATATACATGGAAAATGTAAAGTATGTACAAATTGTGCAGATTTATGTGCAGTTAAATAGTCGCAGAAGCTAATAGAGCTAATAGAGCTTTTGTCACTGTTCTTAGCTTGTATCTGTTTTAAATACCCAGACTGCTTAGAATCTACTTGAACGCACAGAGGAACAGATCTGGGACACACATGATGACACGCAGTGCCTTATTTTTCAACTGGACATCGCTCAAAAGAGCACACGCCTCCCCTAAGGCTACGCAAATGCTTTACCTTTTTAAATGTGTTTATTTAGATAACACACAGCGCCGAAATCTGAACCAGGGTCGGGGTTCAGCCTCGAAATGCAAATAGGTGGACAGTCACGGGACAGTTGCCAGATTTCCTTCAACCGAGCAAGTGCAGGAGTTCACCGGAAAACATTGGAAAATGTCCATAAAATGCATTGTTGAGAGTAACTACACCATCCGATTCCCCGACTAGAAGGAATTGAAGATAAATTTCAAGTCCCAACTGGTCGACTCCCTGTCAGCATTGGTCCTTGCAAGGTTCAGTTAAACCAGTAGATGGCGCGTTGAGCCAACTCATGAAATGCTGACTTTGATCAATTTGATGAAGAAATGTCAATATTAACGGCTCAAAAACACGGGTTCCTTTGCCAGTAGGCCAACATGGCACCAAATTTCAGAGAGGGCAATAATCTCATGTTATTATGATATTAGTCGATGTGGTTACGGATTTGAAAGACGTTGGAGTCGCTTATTTTCTTGTCTGGTCAGTGCTCGCAGCTCCTGGATGAGGCAGTGAGGGAGGAGTACTTTGAGGATCTGAAAGAGGAGTATGAGGAGATCAGGCAGGAGCACTACGACTCCCTGAAGGTAAGAAAACAGCCAACAAAGCAAGCACCGGGGGCCCCGGGTCCACGCGTCCACGCGTCTTGAACCTTTATCACACCTGAACACGTGCGGTAAGAGGCAGCAGCCTCCAGACAACTTAAAACACACCTGAGACCCTGTGCGCAGCTGCGGGGAGGGGGGGGGGGGTAAAAACCATCCAAAAAATCTCTAATGTCTGCAGTTTCAAACAAGCTTATTCACGGTAGTTTGATTCCAAGGTGGATCAAATGTAATATCCTTTTGCATAAGAAAGGAAAATTGAAGTCTTGACATTCCTGCTAGATTATTACATTGTTGTCATTAGAGCAGCACAAGATGCGTTCTGCAGGAAAAATGCAAAGGTGCCACCTTAAGAAGCAGCTCGGCGAAGGTTACTTCCTCAAAAGGATCTTGTGTTCTGCGTTTTTATGCCTCCACGTAGCCGATGGCTGTGGCTGGCCTTCCCGTTCTCGTGAACGCGGTGTCTCAGGAACACCTTGAGGGGAATTTATTCATATTTGGTGCAAATGTCCACTTGGACTCGAGGATGAAGTGATTAGAATTTGGTGGTCAAAGGTCACCGTGACATCATAATGTCCATTACTCAACAGCATGACTGGGGAACAGAAGAGGAGACTGTGGCCATGTTTCACAGCTGGTCGGACACCGAAAAGGTGACGCTTTTGACTCAAAGGTCATTGTGACCTTAAAAAGGGTTTTTAGCCGTCATTTAAGAATGATTTCGCACACACATGTTGACTGGGACGACACAATATGTTAACCTTAACTAGCATCAAATAACATTGGAATGAGTTTCACCTCCAGCTCATAGAGAGGCTTCACATCTCAAAATGCCAGGAGGAAACAAAAACATCTTCACATGGTAATCAAGCACACGTGGAGTCCCATGAAAATGCCAAAAAGACGTCCCTACTGTGTTAGTGGCTTTCGGCTCATGCTTACGCCCGTTGTCTCCCACTGAAGATACAGGAGACCCTATGAACCAGCTCAAAGAAAAAGACTCTTCAAACAGCTGCTCACTGTAGTTTTTATGAAGCAATGCTCAAACAGGAGGAAGTGGTGCATTTGCCTGGGACTATTTTCAGCGACGGATTAATCCACATTTGGCGCTCTAGTGAGTGTTTGGGGCAGAAAGAACATGTCACCCAGTGCACTGAAGTGCTTTTGATAGTTGTTTTACGATGAAAACCGCTCTAATGTTGACATTTGTTTTGGCTGACTTGTCAGTTGCATGTTTAAAAGTATTGTTTCAAGGAAGTGAATGATTTACGTAAAGTGTTTTAAAGTTGAAGTTGGCGGTTGTCACGGTCTTGACAAAATAGTGCACTGTGACCAATGATAGTAATACACAGTGTTATAATTTAAGCACATCGCGCAGAACTCGAACGCAGTACCTTCCAAAAACCTTCACCCTGACCTTTTTTAGAAGTGCATTGAAGAGTCCTCACAAAGGCACCAGACCTGGAATACTCCTACTCCCCCTCATCTACTCTTTTACCCCTTTACTTTCCTCCGTGAGTCAGTCAGCGACCAACAATATGTGAAACATGTCTAGTTCTGCTCGGGTGGACGCGAGTTTGTACACTCATTTTAATGTTGAGCTTTACTTGTAATATATAAAATCCTCCATCTCCCTCTTCTTTGACTCAGGATCGTCGGTATCTGTCTCTTTCCCAGGCCAGAGAGAAGGCTTTTAATATAGACTGGCTCTCTTTGCCCAGGCCAGGTGAGTTAGCACAAAATTCTGCCGCAGATACACACTGTGTACAGCAGCTACTAAGGGAGCCAAGTGTGCCCTTTCTTTTTGTGTTTTTAGTGCGTCCTCAGTTCCTGGGCACCCGTGTGTTTGAGTGGTACGACCTGAACAGTCTGGTGGACTTCATTGACTGGAAGCCTTTCTTTGATGTGTGGCAACTGAGAGGAAAATACCCCAACAGAGGGTACCCCAAGATCTTCAACGACAAGACTGTTGGTACGAGCTCGCCGTACTGCAAACATGCATCCCGCTGCATGATGTTTCCTCAAATGTTGCTCGCTTATTTTATTTTTGTAAAAAGATGTTTGCAAATGTTAATTAGCAAGAAGAAAACTTGCATTTTTTTTTGAAGAGAACTCAATACTGTAGTTTGTTGTCTTTAGATCTGATTTATTCTAACGAAACAAGCAAGTTATCACGAGTCATGTTTAAAAATTCACACCCATTATTTACAAAAAGAAGAAGATCAACACCTCCATCATGGATGAACTGTAACACGTTTCTGGGTGTTACTCAGACTACGTTGGTGGATGAATGGGACCACTTTTACTGTGTGCATGCAGAACAGTGCAAATGAAGTGTCTGATCTTAGTAAAAACTGTCTTCCTGCAGGCCCGGAGGCTCGGCGGGTCTTTGACGACGCCCAGCGGCTGCTCAACCGGATGATTGACAGCTGCAGTCTGAAGGGGCGGGGCCTGGTGGGCTTTTGGCGCGCCCAGAGTGACCGCGATGACATCCACGTGTACGAAGGTGATGCCGCCGTGCGCGGAGACACCAAGCCCATCGCCACATTCCACGGCTTACGGCAACAGGTGAGGGTCATTAGCGGTTGTATTTCTTTAAGTTCAGTGTTGTACACAGGCGCACACATCCACCCATCGTCTTGTGTGGCAGTCTAACAACTGTAGCCTAAACAAAGCATCATGTTGCCTCATCATAGGGAGGCATCAGCCAGCTGATGTATGGTGCCTTATTATTTATGTGTTCGTATTAACGTTTTAATAATGTTTCTGTGTGTGTGCTGCAGGTGGAGAAGGACAGCTCCAGTTCAGAGCCCTACCTGTGTGTGTCTGACTTTGTCGCCCCCGTAGACAGCGGCGTGGCAGACTACATCGGCGCGTTTGCCGTGGGTGTGTTCGGAGCCGAGGAGCTGAGTCAGCAGTTCCAGGCTCAGGGAGACGACTACAGCAGCATCATGGTCAAAGCCCTGGCTGACCGACTGGCTGAGGTACGGATCGGACAGGTTCCTAACACACCAGGGTTAGCGAGTGTTTCTTTTGATTTCTGCTAAAAAAAAAACTAAAAAAACAAACCCTGTTGTCCGCGCTCCAGGCCTTCGCTGAGGAGCTCCATGCCCGCGTGCGCAAGGAGCTGTGGGGCTACAGCGCCGACGAGGCCCTGCCGGCCTCAGACCTCCACAGAGTTCGATACCAGGGCATCAGACCTGCAGCCGGCTACCCCAGCCAGCCCGATCACACAGAGAAGACCACCATGTGGAGGCTGGCCGGGATCCAGGAGACGACTGGTGAGAGCACCAGCCGCTTCACTGTCACGACCGCAGCTCCCAGTGCCGCTGTATTGCTCTTTCGCATCGGTCTGACGTTGTCACATTGCTTTCTCTGTCGTTTCCAGTAGTTACATTACATGCACTGAAGTGACCTGGTTACTGTAAATCCGTGTGTACTGCACATGCAGCAGGTCAGTGATCAGATTCCTCCCTCGCCCCCGACCTTATTTTGAAAGCATGGCTTGTTTATTTTAGCTGTTGGAATGTTGAAATGGACTCATTTAGACTTCTAGTTTAGTTTCAGTTTAATTCCTCAGATGGAATTATTTCGCATACAAAGAATGCGTCACACCCCGTAATCAGGTCTCACTTTGTCCTGCACACGCGCACCCGTGTACTTGGCCAAGAAATCAGCCTGTTATCTAAGGGCGCAGGGCGAAGGACAAATTCTGCCATAGTTGGTTATTGGGCTTTGCGTAATGACAGTACTCGTCTTTCGCTGACTGACAGTTTTGGTGTCTTTTTAGAAACAACATCCCGATGGAGGCCAGCACCTCGCATGGCAGCTCAGTGGCCATCGGCGTGTGAGTGAACGGGTGAACGAGGCTTAGCCGCGAAGCGCTTTGGGGAGCCGCGAAGGTTGAAAAGCGCTATATACAGCGCTTAACAAATGTATCAGACCGCCTGTCATAAAAACGAGAAAACACAAATATTTGAGAAATCTGTCAAAAACTTGTTTCAAACTAAAAATTTTATTGTTATTTATTAGGCAAATAACAAACTGGAACAACTAAATAGTCCTTATTCACATATATTAACCAAAAATCTTAATATTCTGTACGACCTCCTTTGGCCCTGATGACAGCTTGCATTCTCACAACCACAAAACAAATGTTTCTGTTCAGGAATGCAAGTAAATAACTGTAATCTGGCATCTCAATCAAAAAAATAATAATGTGCTTTACTATTTTTTCTCTGCTTTTTTGTAAAACAGTAAATTTGAGAATTCATGGATAACAACAATAATTCTATTTTAGCATTAAAGATATCATTTTGATTAAAGACCTTGGCTTGCACATACTGGTGGATTAACCATTACAATTTTAGCAATACTGTTCATTTAGGGCAGCGGGGGCAAACGCCTTACACTGGGTGGGGGGTCTAATACATTTGTTAAGCACTGTAAGTGAGATCATTTACCATTTAGATAAGAATACTACCCGATTACCCTGTCTTTTTCAACCCTTAGTAGTGTCTACAGGTATTCCTTTCAGGTTTCATATAGCCTCGAAAAGGGGGGGTTTTGGCTGCTGCTAGGTGCTACTAAAATATTTATCACGTGGTGGCTCGCATTTATTTAGCAATTGTTTCACTTAAATTGACTGAAAGGCGCACCAAAAATTGATATCGCATTCACACAGACACAGTGAATGCATACACTGGAGCTCTGGATGTTAGAAATGTAAAGCTGTCTGTTGGCAAGGAGGGCGAGCCTTATGGTGACAAACACCTTGCCTCCATCTGAAGGTGGGGTCGCACAGGATTCTGTACGGCAGCTTGCCATGGTAGCTCCCTGCCTCTCAGTCAAGCTGTCTGTTTAGCTTTCCCCAAGCTGCTGCCGAACCTCATCTTTACCGTCTCAAATGAAGAGCATTAGATTCAGTGCTGTTGCCACGTCGCAGTACTGACGACTTCCAGACCCGGCGAGAATTGTCACCCCGCTGCACCGCTGCCCTCCCCCCTTCAGATCTACAGATCCTTTTTTTTTTTTTTTTTTTTTTGTGTCTTTCAGGTCATTTTTTTTAACATCAACTCTCATCAACCTGCGTTCCACCTGCAGCAGGCAGCTCTTTTCTGTGAGACAAAAAAAAAAAAAAAGGAGTGGGAATATTGGTTATACAGACCAGGACACTGGATACAGGTCTGCCATTGGCTGACTGTTTCAGTTGGAATTCTCCTCCCCTTCCGCCATCAACTCCAAATGAATGCCTATGCTCCTGCTGAAAATGTAAATAGGCAACAAGACGACAAGTACGAGAAGGCGATGGTATGCTCACGTTGTGTTTTTACGGCTTGTCCTGCGCCCCCACCTGGAAAAAAAACCATCTATTAACACAGCTTTAGCGTCTTCTTCTGCTACAGCAAAAGGGAGAAATGCATATTTTATAATGATTGTATCTGTATATGCATAAAGCCTACAATGACAATGACTAACAGACAACAAAAGGACTGAACGGACAACCCACGCTGGGCCTTCTAGCTGATGTTACCTTACAAGGACACGACTTATGGTGCACGTTGTCTCGTTGGGCGAGCTCCCAAACAGAGATCCTCCAGGGACAAGTGCACCGCTAATGTCTAATGTTTGCAGTAGGTAGACGGCTAATCCGCTAGTCGGCCGTAGCATACTGAACAGCTTCTAAAAACCTGCCTGCAAAGGTCAACATCAATCAGGTTAGATGATAAATGTTGTGGTTTTCAAATCAAACACGTCCGTTGGGGCGTTTTCTGCCTTTTATTAGCGACAGCGGAGATATGACGCGAAACAGGGGACACGGACGGGTCCCCAGCCAGATTCCAACCAGAGACGCTGTGGTTCGTGGTTGGCGTCTTAACCCCCAAGCCCCTGGAGACCTCAATGTGGGGATTTTTGATGAGGAGGCAGGCCCTCACATCCGGATCCGGATGTTTTTCATATGTATTAGAAATAAAGTTTTTTTTTTTTTGGTCTGCCAAGGCTAATCAAAATCAAAGGTTATCCTGATTTTAGTGTAAAAAAACCAGTGAAACACTGACCTTCTGCTTTGACCTCATTTTGCTGCATTTTGTGTGCGCCTGTTTTCATGCATGTGTTTGTTTTCTTGGCTGTATGCACGTGAAATAACAACGTGTTTGTTTTGTCTGTGTGTGTGTGTGTGTGTGTGTGTGTAGGTATTGGTCTGACAGAGTCCCTGGCCATGACGCCGGCTGCCTCGGTGTCTGGACTTTACTTCTCCAACCCTCAGGCCTCGTACTTCGCTGTGGGAAAAATCACCAAGGAGCAGGTTCGGCTAACCGTCCACATCTTGCACTGCTATGCATAACTTGAGAAAATGTTGTTAGCGTTCATGTTAACGAGATGTCCCATGAGTGCCAGAACTCCCAAATACTAGACTAAGCGTCATCGAGCAACACAGCACCGCCTGTGACACAACAGAGCTCTTCCTCTTCACTTGGAAAGCTCTGGACAGGACTCACAGACTGATTTTCAAAAGTAAAATAAACGCCAGGAGGATAATATTAAAACATGTAAAACACGTATCAATATAACAATTCAAATATTGTACCTGTAATATTACGTAGAATAATAATCTCACCATATAAATGAACAGAGTACAACAGAAAGTGTGTTGCTATAAGTACAGCATGTATGCTGTATATTTAAACCAAATATGACAGAGAAAAGGTTTGGCTAAAGTGTGATTTAAAAAAAAAAAAGAGCACTGACCAGTCATTTTAAGTGTACTGTAAAAAATAAATGCATAAAATATGATCCTATCATAACATTCACAAATAAAAGCAGAAATAAAAAAAAAAGGATAAAGAGTAAGATAAGGGTGTCAATCACGTCTGTATAGTGATTCACAAATATTTTCAGTGTAATTATGTCCACTTGCTTCCAGGGTGTACCCCCACTCTTTTAATTTTGAATATCTGTGCAGGAAATGATAAGAAGGAAAAAAAACGAGTGACTGAAAACAGTATTTCTGCCGGAAAAGTGCGCTGAGCAGAGCGGTGAGCGCGACTGACTGTACCAAAAGACACTCTGTTCGAAACCCGTTTCCGCTTCCTTTGCTTGGTTTCCCTGCGTCTCACCATGCATCACAGGTGGGGGACAAGGGGCAAGGAATACACCCATAGTGTCCTCTGGTTCTCAGCTCCCAGCCTCGCGCCAAAATACGTTCACTTCTGGCTCCAAAAAACAAAACCAAAATGCCAAACTCACTTCTTTTTTACACAATCCATGCTGAATCCACGAGCAAATTGTTAAACTGTTCACTGAGTTCTCTTTGGGGTCACTTTAGAGAGACTCGTATATCTCACAAACAACGCAAAACTGGGATTTCGCCGCGTGTCCTAACCAATGTTTTAACGCACAGGACGCACGGCACACAAAATCACGCTGAGCTTTTCTTGTCTTCAGGTGGAGGACTACTCCAGGAGGAAAGAGATGAGTGTGGAGGAGGTGGAGAGATGGCTGGCCCCCGTACTGGGCTATGACAGCGAGGCGTAGAGTGCGGCTGCCCCCCCGCGGCAAACTGGACCACAAGGGGGCTCAGAGCACGGCTCAACGACCAACCCAGGTTTACAGTCCAACCGTGCCACTGTGGCTCACACAGGGATGGGTCACAAACTGTTCCCTTTTCCAGTCTTCTTCTGCCAGTGAGTTGTGACCACCTCACTAGTGTTAACACTACGCGCGCACACAAATACATTGTGTGGAATGGAAAAAACAAATTGCCCCCTGTTTACTAAAGGGATTCTACCAGGCACATGCAGCGAAATAATCGGTTGAAGACCACATGGTCATTGTTATTTTTGCGCTCGTCCCCGGGCTGGCCTCAAGTCAATCAACATCTGCGCCAAGGTGATCACTGACTTTCGGTGATACCGTGATTCGCGGATTATAAGCAAGGGGGATAGTTTCAACATTTTGGAAAATACGTTTGATTCGCTTACTTTCCGAGAGCGAAAAATCAGTCTGCGAGCAAATGAGCTGGAGTCGGGGGATGTAATTGACCTAGCTTAGGCTAAAGCCTGGAAGCAGGGGGGGGGGGGGGGGGGGGGGGGGGAACCGCTCACCTGGCTCATAGCTCAAGAACACTCAAAAAAAAAAAACACACCCGCCGACCTAGGCTAACCACGCCCTGACTCCAGCTCTGCACTTGACACGCGGGTCATGAGATGGATTTCCATCTCGCTCTTGGACAGAAAGTGAATAAACACATTTCCCAACCTTCTCCCTTTAATGCAAACAGCTTTAGAAGAAAATTGCTTCAGATAAAAAAAAAATTTAAAAAAACCCCCAAATGATTGTGATTAAAATCAGGAAGTGTCCGATCAGTGCCAACTTTCAATATGTGACGGTTTTCAATTCGTTTTATACCCGGTGGCACAGACCGATTCCAGCTCGCGGTATGAATACTTGCTTCATATGTTACAAAAAACAAATCCACTGTCTATAAATGTCCTTACTGATATTTGTACGTGGAGGGGGACGTTCAGGCATCTGCATCCAGATTGTGTTCATTCAGAAATCCTTTTTAAATGATCATTTTATTGTTCTTAGCACTGTCAACATTTGCGTGGAGGCTGGACTGTACTAGGTAATAGTTAACATATTTTCAGGGTTTTTTTTTAAGATTACTTAAAAGCCCCCCCAAAAAAAAGATTCCTGTTAAATAGATGCAGCAAGTATGCCCTCTCCCAATGACGTGGTTCAAGCCGCACAGCAGTAACAGGAGTTCTTATTGGTCAGCTGTCATTTTTAGAGCCCCTGTATCAAAAAAAAAAACACTTTTCTGTGGGTTTTTAGTTTGTTGCCGTGGCACATTGCTTGCATTCGTCATTTTATAAGCCTTTTTTAAAGAGAAAGTTTTTTTTTTTGTGGGTTTTTTTCTTGGTTTAACTTCAACACTGTTGGGTGAATCCTCATCAGCGATGCTGGCCGTAGTCAGATGTGACAGTAGCCAGCAGAATTCTGCTTCTCAGCGTGCTGAAAATCCTTTCGTGCAGTCATTTAAAGTTAATACATTTATGTCATTCAGAGGCTCAACAATACACAAATTATGTGTTAATAAGATCAATTACCAGTTTATTAATTTTCGACAGATGTTTCTTTTTGTTATCGCGCCATTTTGTTGCTAATTGTATCATATCATTATAGAAACCATTGAAGTGCACTTCATTCAGCCTTTTGCCACAGGTCTATCTCGTCTCACCTTGATACAGTATCCTGTTGAACTTCAACAAGAGATTCTTTCATTATTTGAATCCAAGGCCCCAGCGTTTTAATGGCTGGTTAGCTGATAATGGGCCGATTATCCATTCCTTTTATCATTTCCGAGGGGATTGTAGGAGCCGTTGTCCAGCCTGTGAGGTTTTTATAAATGCTTGTCTTCCAAATGTCAAAATATGGATGAAAGTTTGCAATTCCACATTTCTTTTTTTCTACACCGTGCAGTTCTCCTGCCGTGAAGAACAAAGCAGCAGGAATGACAACTAAAGACAATCAAAGCGTTAAGAAACCTTGAGGAATTTTTAAATGCAGGAGAAACTTCTGCATCATTGTTTAGAGCTGTCACTTGAATGCAACTCGTTTCTGACTTGATAAGAAACCAAACGGCTATTTGCTGGAGGTCCATGGCTGTCATGGGAACCAGTAACCGAAGACAGGGTTTCTTTCATTCATCCATCAGCCAAGCAGTGTTACAAAGTGTCATCTTCAAATGATTAAAGTGGTAAACCGGGTCATCCCTTTGCAACATCTGTGGGTTAACAGCATTTCAATTGACTCACAGTGAAAAGGGTGAGGAGTCGAGGTACGACTAGTTCTCTATCAACGTCAATGTATTTTTATTTTTTATTTTTTACATTTTACCATGTATTATCAGTGTTGTATTGCGTGGGTACTAAACAACACATCTACTCATTCCATGATCCTGAAAAATGAAGTGAGGTGTGTCTGTAAGATGTTGGCTGAAGTGGCATTTCACATGTGTCTTAAAAGCCCTGATGTGCTGCACCGGCTGATCATCAGTTTGTGTGAAACTTTGAGAGTTCCTTAATCCGTTTGATTTTCTTACATTTGAAAAAAAAAAAGAAAAAAGAAGTTGTGGATATATATATATATATATATATATATATGTATATGACGGTGGCTTTGCAAACACTGTAAAACGGGATCAACAGAACAGTGCTATTTTGTTCAAAATAAATCATTTCAACTTATTTTCTGTTTCTGTCTTTCTCTTGAGTTTGCGCCTCCGCTCTAAGTAAAAGGGGGAAAAAAAAAGATTGTGATGTAATTTAGGGATACTCTATACGCCGTTTTGGCACAAAAATGTCAAGTTTACTGGTCACAGGAAGTAGCACTCTTTGAATATGTCTAATAATGTATGGAGGAGTCTGTTGCTATTGGTTGCATTATGGGAAGTGTAGTTTACAGCGTTTTTTTTGATGAAATAAATAATGATATATTTTCACTATACTGAATGTTTTACTCCCTATAATCACACTACCGCGCGTACTTACTGACCATTAGTGATGGGAATTCCGGTTCTTTTTAGTGAGCCGGATCGTTTTGGCTCAGCTCACCAAGAAGAGCCGGCTCTTTCGGCTCCCAAACGGCTCTTCGTTTTACCACTTATACCTTTTATAATCCAGCCAAATTTAGCGCTGTTTTGACTTGCGATTTGCATGTGTACGCGTGTATCACTTAAATTATTCAATACATCCTTTTTGTACTGAAGTATTCAAAAGTAAAAGTTACATTTTCTAATATCAATAAACTGCTGTGGCCAATTGTTTTCATTGCATTTACAGACCCTTGTGTAACTCTCTGAAACCCCCCCCAATGAATGCACTGACCTGCTTGTGGAACCGCTCTGCTACACAAAGCAGATGGAAACACCTATAAAAACTTAAGCATAGAAATTCAAAACAAAGGACAGCTATTGACATTTTCAATTTTTATTTAAACACACACCCCTAACAAAACAGCAGGGCTTTATTTTAGTATTAACAAAAGAAAAAAAAACAGCAGCAGCTGACTTCAAAACTTTGCTGAGCCTAAAAATAACAATAAGTACAATATACTGTATATGTGTATATATATATATATATATATAAAAGGAAAGTACTGAAAAAGTAAAGTGAAGTAAAAATAATAAAACAGCTTTAGGTGTCTCTATGAACTAACCATCTTAGCTAACTGTTTGTTATTTCTTTCAGGGGAGATTGGCACTGAGGAAGTGCCTCAGCTCAGAGGGGCTGGTCCGGTTTCTTCTCTCCGTTATTATTATTATTATTATTATATTTACAAAACAAAAAAAAAATGAGAGAAAACTAAAAATATTGAACAATTAGCCTAAATGTATAATACTAATCTTAAAAAAACCAACCCAGAGTCGGGTGAGCTGGTTTGAATGGTGTCGCCGAAGTGAACTGTAACGGCGGGAACGATGTTTCCATAGCAGGCCGACCGAGAGAGGGAGCAAACCGCCCGAGACACGGCTCGCGCTCACACACGCACGCACGCGCTCACACCTGTGCAGCTCCTCCCCTTTGGTGAGCGCGCGTCCCAGCCAATGAGAGACGACTTCGGCCGTGCGCTGGCCTTTTCTGTCTCAAACACGCACGCGTCGCCCCACACACACACACACACACACGCGCGCACACGCGCGCGCCCACCCACCCCAGCCTGTACTCCACGCGCAGCTACGGCTCGAGCATCTCCCCCGTGAAAGCTAACCATGGCTGAAGGAGGAGAGGGCGAGGACGAGATCCAGTTCCTGCGGACTGTAAGTCGTTTTTCTTTCCCCCCCCCCCGCCGTTTGTTCTGAAGCGGGAGTGTCGGCGCCGAGCTGGGTGTCACTGCGTCTTTCTGTTCGGCTCTTCGCGTGTGTGTGTGTGTGTGTGTGTGAGAGTTTACCGCATTAGGGATGACAGCTCCTCTAGGAAGCCTACTAGTCATTGGTCAGCGAGTCCGCATCGTGCTGACACACACACACACACACACACACACAGGACTGAGAGGAGAGATGTGACAACATGATGGCAGGCGGGGAAGAGGAGCGATGGAGGAAGGTGTTTGTTTGGGAGCCAGTGTCGTGGCTGTCGTTGTCTCATAAAGAGGAGTTGGGCAGCATGCAGACTGTGTGTGTGTGTGTGTGTGTGTGTGTGTGTTGGGTGGAAGCGGGGCGCAGTGCGGTGCAGACTGGCAGCATGAAGCCTGCTGCATCTGCTTCACTTCACTTCAATTAGCTTCTACACAGAGGCAACGCCACTGTACTCTCTCTCTGTGTGTGTGTGTGTGTGTGTGTGTGTGTGTGGGGGGTCCTTTAACGTTGGTCACATAATGAAGTCAAGGCAGCTTGTATTGGAAAGGAGAAGTCACACAGTCAATAATCGCAGGTGAATTCACCGCACGTGCAACAAAGATTGTATGTGAGTCAATGTGTCACTTGAAACTGAGAGGCTGATCAGCAGCCAGGGCTGAGACATGATGCCTCTGTTTGCGTGTCTTGACGGCGAAAGGAAGGTTACTGCAATGCTATTAAGATGCCGTGACTTGGTTCTTGAAAATCCATCCAATCCATGTTTTTTTTTGGGGGGGGGGGGGCCCACTTTGTTCGCCCAACGTATTGAGGCAAACTGCATTTTAAAGATGCACCAATTTTTTTTTTTACACTAGTAATCGATCAAATAACTGTAAGGAGTCACTCGTAGAGATTTACCGGCAACTCTGCGGCTCCCCTCAGCTCTACAGAGCTTTTTAATATCTTTTTTTTTTTGTTTGTTGTTGTGGTTTTACCCGTTCAACTTTACTGTTTTGTTTCCGTCTCATCAACCTGGTGTCCAGCAGCAGCAGGCAGCTGTTTTTAGTGGGAAAAAAAGCTCTGATAAACCCACTGAACACCACCTGTCCAGTGCCAAATAGCAAAAGTTACTGACCAGTTGGTGCATGTAGCAGCTAAAGAGCGAGATATCTGCTTTTGTCAGGAGTTGGTGGAGGCCAAACCAGAGCTAAACAGAGAGAATCCGGTTTATTGCCTAGTTGGTCGCAATAAGATGTCGGGTTGCAGACGGTCACCTTCTCTGTGGAGCGAATGATACGCTGCAGTCTGCCCTTGCCCTTGGCAGTGGCAGCAGCGTACCAGATGGTGATGGAGGAGGTGAGGATGGACTCCGTGACTGCAGTGTAGAAGTGCACCATCATTGACTGTGGCAGGTTGAACTTCTTCAGCTGCCGCAGGACATCCACCGCTGGGCTTTTTGGTGATGGAGTTGGATGTTCAGCTCCCGCTTGAGGTCCTGGGTGATGATGGTGCCCAGGAAGTGGAGGGACTCCGCAGTGTCAACCTTACCTCACCAGTGGGAGCCTCACGTGCTGTCTCCTGTCGGACAGGAAGTCTGCGATCCGACTGCAGGTGGAGTTGGGCGCTTCTGGCCACCGGCCACCATCTCAGCATGTGGTGGCCTGTGAGCCGTGGCTTGCAGTGTGATGTGATGCTGCGTTGGCATAGCCTGCCATCGAGCCTCATTTCTGTACATACTGACTGGAGGAGTTACATTTGTGATGAATGGTGAGCATGGAGTCTTGGTTTTGGGACCTTAATATTTGAATTATGACAGGGCCGTAAATGGTAAATGGTCGTCACTTATATAGGGCTTTTCAACCTTAACGGTTCCCGAATCGCTTTTCAGATCGGGTCTCGTTCACACACCGATGGCGACCGAGCTGCCATGCGAGGTGCTGGCCTCCATCAGGAGCAACTTAGGGTTCAGTGTCTTGCTCAAGGTCACTTCGACTTGACGGGGGGGCTGGGGCTGGGGATCGAACCTTTAACTCGATGAGAATGCAATTGCATGGAAAACAAAATAGCAGGGGTTATATAAAGTTTTTGTAAATAACATTTTTATGTCATTTTCTAAAATAATGACAACAGAAAAGGATGAACATACAAATAATAAATGCCATAAATGCATCAGTGCTGAAAAGTGCTTTTTAATGCAAGAAATGTGCTGCACACAAAACAATATTTTAATATGTCAACTTGGGCGTAGTGACAGCGAGTGGCATTTCTCACTATTTTCTGACATTTTATAGAAATGATCAATCGAGACAATAACCAGCAGATTAATTGATAATGAAAATAACTGAAAGTTGCATATATACAATACAGTGTTTCCCATACATAGGCTCTACTTGGGCAGCCCGTCCAGGTAGATACAATCCGAATACATTTTTTTTTTTTTTCACTCAAAACGTGCAGTTGTCATTTCATAATGCACACAGACCAGCGGAACTTCAGCCCTGTTGGAAAAAAAAAAAAACTTTTAGAGCACAAGCTTTACTCGTGACGTTTTGGCAGCGCACCAGCTGTAGCAGCCACAGTAGCAGCTGTTTCCCATAGCCTCCACTTCCACTGCTATGTCGATGACGTCCAGCTAATAGCGGCCCGTGATTTCTGCGATACGGAAAAAAAAAACGCGGGACAGAATCGTGGAATTTGATCATGTAAATGGAATCGACTGTAAAACACGGAATATCGTGGAATTTGCCAAAATGTGGATGCAATTTTCCCTACCCTGCTAAGCATTTATTCACAGAGCTATGCTTTGGTGTCATTCACTATTCTGTCCTCTGCTCTCTGTGTTTGTGTTTCATCGAGGGCGGGGCTCAGCTCCTACACACACACACACACACACACACACACACACACACACAATCATGTTGAGACGGCTAAGTCATCCAAGAAACTGAGGAATTCCACACCAACAGCTACATCTACTATGAGTCAGGAGAACAAATACTCTCCAGGAAATCCGTTGGGGGGAAAAAGGAGGAACGTTGCCCGAACGTGAGAGAAGCCTCCGTCAGACCCGCTTACCTGTGTGTTCAAGCTGCATATGGAGGCTGTCCGGCAGAAGATCCATGGGAAGAAACTGTCAATAGCTAGTTGTCGACGAAAGCTGGAAACAACCGACTCAAGAGATTGCAGTGTTAATAGTTGACAATTCACATATTGTTGAAGTGCGTTTATTGTGAATTGTCCTCCATTAAACGGTATTATAATAGTATCCTTCATCACATCCAGAATTGACTACTGCAACAGCGTTCTTTCATTCTTTTCATCATCCTAAATAAACGCCAGTATATGCAGAACTCTGCTGCTCGCCTGCTCACCCACTCCCCCCCCATCCCAGTGACCACATCACCCCTGTTCCTCCAGAACCTCCACTGGCGGCCTGTGCGACAACGGATCAGATTCAATCAAGCCTTCCACAACCAGGCCCCCACCAACCTCACCGATCTGCTCCACCACCACCACATTCCCTCTGCCTCCACTCAGGACTCAAGCACCGGAACCTGGGCCGACAGAGCCTTCTCCATAGCTGCCCCCCCCCCCCTCCCTCTGGAACTCTCTCCCCACAACACATCCGAGACTGCACCGAACTGCCCGAGTTCAAATCACTCATCAAAACTCACCTTTTCAGAACTGCTTTCACTGTGTGATTAATGTGTGTTTATGTTTTCAATGTGTTAACTTTCTATGACCATTTGAACTTATGTAAAGTGCCTTTGAGTGCCATGTAAAGCCCTCTATGAATAAAATGTATTATTACTTATTATTAAGGCCCCCGGAGACTCTGCTTCATTTTATACTTCATTAGGTGCAAGTGACTAACATTTGGACGTGCACTGCATCTTCATCAGAGTCAAATGGTATTGGCAGAGACGAGAGCAAAAGGCAGTAGCATAGCAACACTCATTCAACAAAGACTACAATACAGTGCACGGACTGAAAAACCATTATCTAAGGCACACTGAAATCCTGTGAATATTATCGTCTTCGCAAAAACAGAAGAAAAAACAAAACAAATACAGACAAATACGCTCCTGTGGACAGTAGGATAGTAGCGGTGGGAGGGGACAGAGACCAGATTAATTAACTGATTAGATCATCAGAAATCCGTGATTTAAACATCAAAAAGGGATCTGCACTGTGAGTGTTTTTGTCCTACAGTGGTACAAAAGACGGGGCAGGTTTTTTTTTCGGACTGTCCAGGATTTCTTTGAAAAGATGCTTGCTCCACTACAGCGTTTAGCCCGGATTCTCTGTTTCCCGAGTCTCTTGGACGGGACCAGTGAGTGCAATGAGAATATTTAAAAAGTAAAAAAAAAAGTAAGTGGACTCAAAAAGGAGTGTTGCAGCTCAGCTCGGCTTTAGACATTTTGATTTGCGAATAAAGGAACGGGTTTCTGTTATGGCCCACCCCCCGATGCAGGATTTTTAGGCTGATACTGGTATCGCTAGGCTATTTTTGGGTTTAAAAATCAGATGATGATATAATGACATAATCGTGTAACAAATCTTGATACACACATACCGTTATATTTGGTTTTTTTTTAAGAATTGTGACTAAGATTCACAGTGAGTAGGATGTTTTCCAGTTGAAAAATAAACTTGTCGGTGCCCTTTGGTGGACAAACTAACACTTTCAAAATAGTAAAGTCTGGTTTTTCCACCGGATGCGTTGACAGTTTCCCCTGATTGTTTATAGCCGAGGCGCTGTTCATCTCTTGACTCGACAGCAGCAAATCGTGAGTTCATGTTTGTGACTGTTATACTTTAACAGCGAAATATTGCTGTTTTGATAAGCAAGAAAAAAAAGCGTTTCTGATTGGACTTCAATCCACTGAAATAATGGTTCATGACGGAGCTGTAAGATGAACCTCATAGCTAGCTTGATAGAGAAGAGAAGTTTTAGCAGAGGGGACATCAGACGTTTTGCCAGTGACTTCACTTGTTACGTTATTTTATATACCTGAATATGAAAATGAAATATAAATTCATCATTGGTGAAGATTAAGCTATTTAGAATAGAATATAGAATAGAACCCTGACCCTTTTTTTTTTTTTTTCCTCCCTAATATCGGCATCAGTCGGGCTCTAATTCTGTTTATGTAATGGACCAGTGTGCGGGGAGCAGCAGGATTAGGCGACATGCAAATGGCTGGGACTTCTGAGGGCATCTGCAGTAATTGTGGAGAAAAGCAATGAGGCTGAAAGTGGAGGAAGGGTAGACGGGGCAGGTACCACCAGGACACGCACCGGGACTGTCAATTTAGTTTGTTAGTTTGTGTTAGTTTGGAGTTGAAACAGGCCAATTTTATAGTGTGTCTGTGTACCAGTGACCTGTGCACCGGTAGCTTTTGCGTTATTGAGCTGTTTTGATGCTGGCTACCTGTCGCCAGCTCTGCCATTGCAGAGAGCTGTCCTCTCCAACTGCTCGAAAATGGCTTGCGATAAGTTTGTCAGTATCAGCGTGACTGCACATAAAGTCCTCTACAGTCCCAATTAGAAGTAGAAGAAGTATGCACTTGTTGATCATATCATACATGGCCACTCACATGTGACTGCACTCTGGGGATACTGCAACATGACAGACTTTTCCTGATGTAATATGTCTTATTGTGTGTCCTATTGTGTCGAGTGTCTTATTGATTGGCTATCAAGTTGTTCCAGTTGTTTGTTTTTCTATCACTGTGAAGGTGCCATCATGAAACTCAACACTTCCTGCGTGTTTCAAACTAAAAGCCTTCTAGGAAAGCGAGGGATTATGCTCCCTAGAGGCGCTGCAAGGCTTTTGATATGAAACACCGGTGCAGACGAAATCAACCAATTTGAAGGAACAGGACACATAGATATAATAGAAATCTTGGCGTTTCCCTTCGGATTCGGCTGTACGCTTAATAATGTTTTGTGCAGGTGGGTCTTAGTAATCAGAATCAATACTGTTAAAGCATTCGGTAAAAGATTCTTGGTTATCGGTGGTTTATGTGGCACGTGAACATCCCGTGAAGCTCGTTATTTTTAATTGGCCCAGCCGTCTCACCACACCGCCACTCTCATCGGCGCTTTGCCAACAAACACGCAGTTGTCCGTCAACAAGCGTTTGCTCCCGCCGATGATGCTTAGCTCTACGGCCTCTATCGCCCTGTAGAAAGAAATGTGCATCCAGGCCTTTTGTTTCCCTCTCCTCTCCTCTCCTCCTGTTCCATCCCTACCTTTCATCTTCCTCCACCCCCCCCCCCCCCCCCCCACCCCCCCTCCTTCCTCTAATCCTGCAGCACTCCCTGCTAAGTGCACTTTGAATGCAGATCAATACATGGTTACTGGTGACTGCTGATGTCTCAGCACAAAGCAAACAGCATGGCAGCAGCTGTGTGTTTGTGTTCGTTTAGTATCTGTTACAGAGAAACGCAGACTGTGGAAATGGACCGAGCCCGAGAATTCCAATGGTGAGCCGCTACAGCTCAATTAAAGGGACACTCCACCTGTGATCTATCTTTTGATCATCCAACGCTCAGCCCCTGCGGACCTTGAATGGAAATGACCTTAAATAAGCGGAATAAATCACATTTAATAATTAGATTATTTCACAATTTCATGTATTTTGTCTGTCAGTACGAAAGCGGGAAATGAACACCAGTCTGCCGTGTTAAAGTTCAACATTTTGGGAGTTTAATAAATCCCATAAGTGTATCCTTTTTTTGAAGTTGTGACAGATGCATACTGAGTGTGACGTTTCACACTGGAGAAAATCACTTTCCCTCTAGTTTTGCAATTCTGCACTGCATTTTCTTGTTCATTTTCTGTTGTTGTTTTTTTTCCACATACAACCTGATTAGCTAACATTATGCCAAACCAACACAACGTGAGTTAAAAGTTGACTCTAACCCAGCCTGGCTCTATGTGAGAAAACAACGCCCAGAGAGAAACGGACTGAACGTACTTGCAGTTTGGGAGTTCCAGGTGAACTCTTGGAAGCCATTGCTGTAGGTGTATGGTCATACCGGAGGCTTCAGAGCGGACGTCAGGTTCAAAAAGAGTGATGCTCTGTAAATCGTGCTCTCCTTGCAATCCCCCCACGCTCTAACCCCCTCCCATCCATGCCAAAGCTGTGACAGAGAGTTGAAACTGAAATAAAATTGTCAGCGTACAAATAAAACTGTCACTGGAAAAAAAAAAAAGTGACCTGAAGAAAAAAATCAAAAACACGTCAGAATGCCAAAAAAAAAAAAAAGAGAGTGCATGGTCAAAAAAATTAACGTGTGTTACTTTCATTCATTTATTTAAAGCTTCCATTTCTTTTTAATGCCTGAAATGTATTTTCCAGTGCTAATGCAACGTTTTTAAATACCAGTGTTTCATCGTCACTGTTCCCTTTTTCAGTTGGGTTTTTGTTTTTAATGCCAAACCTTATTTTCAGTGCCAAACGTCACTGTCCTGACTCCATACTAGAGGTCCTTGTCAGGGGAAACGCGGGTCATATTAGGCATTTGAACTAATGACATCTTTTTCTTGGTCTTGGACAGTCTCCTAACTACAGCTGGCAATCTTTGCTTTCATCCTGTCGCACAGGGATACTCTCCCCCGTTCCTAGATCTTTGTCTTCCACAAGCACTGACCTAAGAAACCTAAGTATTTTGCTGTTCCGTAAAGCTGATGAAAGAAACCAGGTTTCTAGTTAACATAGCTGGCAGGAATCAGGTTACTGCTGAAAGCAGTGAATAATCTAATTTCACTGGTGGCTGTAGCCACAGTCAGTGTGACATTTGCTGATATTACGATGGCGCGGAGCTGTGCACAGATATGTGCGAGTGAGGCTCAGAGTTCAGGCTGTGTGTTCAAAGCAGCCGCGCAGAGCTTGTTTGTGTTTGTGTAAAACTTACTGTACCCATTCTGCCAGTTCAGCACTGTCCTAAATTCATCAAGGGAGCCCAGTTCCCCATGTAAGGACATGCTGACCGGCTTGTGGAGCATACCAAGTTTTTATTACCATACACTGCTTACCCGTTATACACTATGATGCATAAATGAAAGTATGGAAACAGTATTGTTTAAAGAATTAGGGGGAGCTAAATAAAAACAGCACATATTGAGGAAAGGTTAGCAGATATTCTGGCTGGTATCAACACAAACACTGTTAGCATCGGTGCTGATCAGTGCACCACTCTATGAGACAGAGTGTGTGTTGATGGAGTGCGGTAACAAGACTAGGTCGAAACTTATAGAGTATATGGCTGGACTGTGAAATCTACCAGTCACTCAATGTTTTCACCAGCCACTTTCTCGTTTTAACCGGCAGTGTGGAACTGCATGTGAAAAATGAAAAAAAACAAGGTCTACAATATTCAAGCAAGTGTGTCATTGCTAGTTTTCAACTGGCGCAGTTGTCATTTTCACGCCCAGCATCCACGTTGTGTAAGTGGCACATGTACTTCCATGTGTGCGCCCATGGTCTTAAAATGAGGCGTGGACTGGCGCGTTGTTGGCGCAGTGCTATCTTGAGGGGGCAGAGAGTGATGGCGCCATTGACCGACAAAAACCTGGTCTAAAGTCGGACGCATTATTCAGATAGTAAGATGCACCTACACTTGTTACCAGGGGTTAAATTAGAATTCGTTGTGTGGGCGCGGCAAAGGGCGAAGCAGGATGTAGTCTACATATACCCTCACTGAGTTCGTCCGGTACCACGAGCACAAAACGCACACCCACTTCACCAGATGAAACAATGAGGGGTTCCATGCAGCAGCCACTGCGCCATGCGTAATAGCGCATAGAACTCCACATGCGCCCCAGTGGCCCCGCACAGTAGAATACCTGACATTCTCCGTGAGGGGATGAAGGCTGAAGGGAACAGAATAAAGCCTACTGCTGTGAGGAAGCGGAGACAAAGGTTACGCAGTATAACGGTCCAGCTTGGAGCGGGGGGGGGGGGGCAGCTCTCCATGCGCCAACAAGCTGTATCCTGATTTCCCCTGTACTATCTTTCTTACCTGGACGTGGCATTTGGGTGGTTTGTGGTCTTTTATGGCTTCCAATTTTAGGTTTTAGTACCAAAAATGAAACTGTGGGTGTGTCCACCGAAACGGCAGGCGAACAATATTCGGGGAGGTCTGATAGACGATGGTGTTGAAGCTGCCCTGTGTGGTGCAGGGTGGAGCGAGGGGGGTGTAGCATTAGGAGAAGACGCGGCGGAAAAAGCAATTGTCCTCCATCAGCTGTCAGCACACACACACACTCAAAGAAACTGATGAGCCCTTTTTCTGAATATAAAAGTTTAATGACTTCCCTCCCAGTTTCATAAATGTTATGTCCTCTCTTTGACCCACACACATCCCTGACTATCCATCAACCAAACACTCGCGTGTGATCGGGGCAGACGGGCTATGGTCGATCATACCATGATCAGTAAATGAAGCAATCAATTGGGCAAATCACTGTCCACTGCAGTAGGCTGTAGTCTTTTTCAGACATGGAAGACGTCCAACGTTGCAGGCGGGTTTTGCTGTTAAAGTGATGGCTTTGTGTCATTCAGACAGTGGTGACTTTTACCTTTAATGTTCCGATCGGCTTTATTGAGACATCAATAAGCACCATTGACGGAGCGTGTCACATGCTTCCGTGATATTTGGGGGGGGGGGGGAGATAGAGAGAGACTGTAAGCCAGCTAGCTAGCTACCTGTGTGTTTGTGTTCAGCTCAGCCTCTGACTGCTCTTAGAACTCTGCAGAATCTCTGGTTCTTTCTAATTGAGAGGGTGCCCACCCGGTGACCCCGTGCACCCGCCTGCACTCTTAACACACAATATTGAAGTCAGCGGCCGCTGTCTAGTGGCTATTGGCGGGACATCGCTGATATACAGCGATGGTGGTTGGACTACTGTGCCGAGTCATGGCGTTCAGATGATGCTGCATATCAGGCAAGTTAAGCCAGCCGCTGTAGGTTAGCCTAAACAGATACAACGTCAGTGAAACTCAAAGCTTCCTGTAGATGTTTTCTACAGGTGAAATGAGAAAGTGAGAGCAGAGTGGGAAGTATGATATGACTGTTGTACATTATGCTGACTTTATCAAGACAACAGGAAAAAATGGAAGAAGCCGAGTTTGCACCAGCAGGAAATTAAGGGAGGCTTCTTACTCGCTGTGTTGCTTTCTTTCTCCGTCCGCTAATCCCCCATGCATGCATGCACGCGCACACACACACACACACACACACACACACACACACACAGACAGTCAATCACCAGAGTGGTTGACTGCTCTTCTTAAGGTCTGGTCAGGCTCAATTAAACAGTGTATGCCACTGCTGAATAATTCAAAAAGGAGCGGTGAGGCGGATTGGTGGATTCATAATTAATGTTGGACAACATATTGGTCAATGCAGCGCTGTGATTTAGAGCCAGCGCGCGTGTCTGCGGTTATTACTGTGTGCGCATGCCGGCAGTCAGAACAGCTGAGTGTGCCTTTTGTGTTGCACAGTAGAACTCAAATTGTATATAACAGTTTTGTGGTTCATCTGGTACTGTGACATAATTCTTACAATCGATGCAAGTTGCTTTTTCAGTTTTGAAATGGAAAATGAATGCAAAAGATTAGGGCGGGCCGTGGCATGGCACGGGAAACACTCACCTTCATTCCAGACCAATCGCATCTTTTCCCCCGTTTTGATATGTGCAATGGCGCTAAATACTACACTACCCATGAGCCTCATGAGCTGTTGCCAAGGAGAAGACTGAAATCAGAGTTGTAGTATCTTTAGAGCATTTAAGAGTAAAGTGTTTCCAGATGTTCTTTATTATTCTTTGCCAGCAAATGTCCCAGGTTCAGTGTCAAACCGTCAGTGAATGTATCGACTAATGAGTATTCTGTTCTTCCTCTGTGCCGTAGAGCTCCATTGTAAAACAACAACTATTAAAAACACATCAGTGAGCCACACTGCTGCACTGGGTGACATGTTCCTTCATTACCGCAAACACACACACACACACACACACACACTGTAGTTTATTTTGACTCCATCCCACTGCTGCCAGAAATATTCACTAGAGCACCAAATGTGGATTCATCCACCGCTGAAAATAGTCCCCAACAAATGCAGTATTTCTTCCTGTTTGAGTAATGTTTGATAAAAACTACAGTGAGCTACAGTGGCCCTGAGGGTCAAACTGTTCTGAAATGTTGTGTTTTGTGAAATGTTTTCGTGTGAGGTGTGTGTGATTTGCATCTTCAGTAGGAACCAATGAGCTTGGACTCAGAGTCTTCGGTATTCAGATCGGACACACATTGTTGGTTTTGATCTTTTCATGGGATTTGTTGACGAGAAGAAAAATACACTTAGAACACAGATTTATCCTTTACGTTTATATGTTCAGTTGCGTTACATATCCACCTAATAGTTAGCAATGCTCCAGCAGCCGACAGAATCCAGCCTACTTTACTGCTCACCAGTGTGATTTAGCAATTTGTGGAATGTGACTGTATATTAGAAACACACACAGAGATATGTGCGGTGTAAAGTTAATTTGTCCAGGTGCGTTTGTGAATCTTCATGCAAATAAAGCAGAAGGCAAGAAAGAAAGAAAGAAAGAAAGAAAGAACAGGATTATGGATGATGAAAGGGTCAGAAGGCGAGAGACAGCAGTGCTGCCCCAGGTAGGGAGGACTGTGTGTGTTTTTGTGTGTGTGTGTGTGTGTGTGTGTCTCAGCACACACACACAAAGGCGCTTTGAAGGTGACCTTTAACTGGTTCAAAGCATGAACTGACAGAGGATGAGGCATGATTCCAAATTTCAGCAAGGGATGAAGGTTTCCCATTTTATAGAGCTGTGACTGTTAAAACGTCACACAACCCCCCCCCCCCCCCCACCCCAATAATAGGTAAAAGCTAAACAATTATTAAAGAAAAAATACATGAACAGAGGGTGTGTTTATTAAACTGAGCTTTACCATCAGAGCTACATACATTGGTTTTCTGGCATACCGGGACAATCCCGGTGGGCCACCACGTCAGTGGGCGAGTGGGCCGTCAAAAAATCCATAAAGTTTTTACTGGGTGTCCAACCCTGTCTGTCTCTTAACCGGCCCTCTTTGTGTTCCTGTCATTCACGGTGCGCGTGAGATCTTTTGACGGGGGTCACTGGCCAATCTCGACCAAGTTAATTAAACTCGTGCTTACGTCATAGGCTCCGCCGTGGCCTTCTCCATCGCTACTGTTGCGGCTGTATAAACCGGTGGATAAATAGTTCTGAGCGTCGCAACCCTTTCCCAACCCATTTCACTATCAGAGTTTGATCAGTTCAGTCTGATAACATTTGGAAAGTCTTGAAGAGCTGTACGATTGAATTATTTTATCCCCATTCAGGTTGAGTATTTTATGATCCAGTGATGTAAAGCCCTTATATGTGGGATTTGAAAATGTCCTGTGTGGCACCAAAAAAACACTGTGGCAGACGGATCTGAAGCTGGGACACTGAGGTGAATCACCTCTTAGCAACACACAGAATGCACCAATTTTCACTATTGTTTTATTTTTCGACAAAGTGACTTTTTTTTTACATTTTTGGTGAATTAAAAAAACAAACAAACAAAACACAATTTGTTAAAAATGCAAATATTTAAATTCCTCAATGATAATTTTAAAGTGGAACACTAAATGAGGAATATCTTTGGCCAATGTAAAAAAAATATATATATATCTGAAAGTGAAGGGACTGGATCTGAAACCTAAAAGCAAGTCATCTGCATATAATGCCTGTTTGTGAGTTTATCCTGCTCTCATGGGAGTTTGTACCTTTTCTCTTCACTGAGCCAAATAGCCAATTGAAATTGAGAAAGAGGGCATCCTTGTCTAGTGCCTCACTTTATTTGAATAGGCAAAGACTTTATGTTATTTGTAACAACAACAGCAATTGGAACTGTGTAAAATAAGGCTAGGCTTAAAGTCAGTATCAACGGTATGTCTTCAATTGCGTTAAACTGCATTTTAAAGCTCCACTCTGATCACTGACATGTAGAACCATATCTTCATTCACTATTATTATTTTTATTTCATGTACTCATGTATTTATTTGATTGCATCAAACGAATTACCACCAAACGAGACGGCAGATGCTTCTGGTTTATGAAACCGACGTTTTCTGGATCCATTGGAAGATATTTGGTAATAAGTCAACACCAACAATCTCGACATGTATAGAAGGTTGCTGAAAGTCAATAAAAAAAAAAATCTGCTCATTAAAGATTGTCTTGACGGTCATTAATCAAGTGTACAGTCTAAATATTTTGCTTGAAACTGAACCCAGCTAGTTCCATCCTTACGCACATTGAATTCATTGTCATCTCTCTGCCTCTCTTGCATTGCCCTCTTTGTCTGTGTTCCTCACACAACGGAACTGGTAACTATTGTCCTGATCACGCATCTCTTTTCTCCCATGCTGACTCTGAAGGTCTGCTGTGTGCTCCTACCTTGAAGTGCTGTGTACATTCATGTCGTTAGCCTCAGTGGCTGAACAGCGCTTTACCTGTGGTAAAACTCGTGCTAACTGAAGTCACTTTCCTTACCAAAGCCTTGAGTTTTTAGGCACACAAAAAAACAACATGGTCATGCAGGCAGTCGAGCCCATTATCACTATATTAGCACATATTGAGTCGTGTGCGGTAACTGTTGAGTAATTGGTATTCGGCAACAGCTCCATCAACCCTTTGGATGTTTTATAGCCCCTCTGTACTCTGGAGCAGAATTAATCTTGCTTTTCTCTTTCCGCAAGCTGCCAGATGCGCTGTTTTACAGGTGGAGCAACCACCTTTGTCTGACCCTCACTGCAGAGAGGACCAGGTGTTTATGCGTGTGTGTGTGTGTGTGTGCGTGAGCGCGTATTACTCACGTTGCGGGGACACAAATCTGTTTAAACTGTCACATTGCAGGGACTCACCTTCCTTTTTTTGGGTCCCCATAATGGAAATCATTAGATTTTCAGGCAAAGATGTCGTTTAAGGTTAGGGTAAGGTTAAGGTCAGGTTAGAAGATAGATGGACTACGTCCGAAGGATTATGGTTAGGGTAAGTCTCCTGGACATTAATGTAAGTCAATTAAATGTCCTCTGAAGTGATGGAAACACGCCTGTGTGTGTGTGTGTGTGTGTGTGTGAGGGAAAGAAAGAGAGACGGCAGTAGTAGTGTAAACGAGGGAAAGCGAGGTGGCAGAGCACCCCTCACTTCTCTGTAGTCTCTGTTTTTTCTCTTCCTCGCTGCTTCTCACTGCAGTGCTCTTATGTAATCTGATTGATCATAGCGGAATGTTCTAGTGCAGAGAGATGGGAAGAAAGGAGGGGAGAGGAGGCAAGGAATGGAGCTGAGGAGGAAGGACAAATGAAATGAGATGAAAGCACGGGACAGATGAGGAATTGAGCCCTGACTGAAGAACCATGACACCTGATTGCCAAGTCGCACTGTTTTTCCCTCTCACTGCAGTCACTAAATGATGCAGTCACTAAACAATGAACTCAAACCACTTTCTGTGTTTGTAGTGACTCTTCCATTCCTGTCTCTTAAGAAGGATGTTCACATGCAACTATTTTGCAGTTGTGTAGATGTGTAGAATTTGAAATCCGCTCTGAGGACACAGAAGGAAGGGCTGAGAGCAAAACACGGACTGTACATATTTTCACCGGAAGAGTCCTTTTTTCTACTAACAAAGACTTCGACCATAAGAATCATTTTGAATATGTTATAATGTTATAATATGTTATATATATATATATTCTTCACCCATGAGATTTTAATGACCATGACCTTTCACCCACCTGAGGGATAGTAGTGTTGGCTGGTCATTCGTCAGTCAGTCAGTCCACCACTTTTGTCTAGACTGAAATATCTTGACCACAACTGGATAGATTGCTTCAAACGTTTAAAGGGCAGTCGTGGTTCCCAGAGAATGAATCCTAATGACCTGTATATAATGTTTTTATTTTTATTCCATTCTAATTTTAAATATTTGTACAGCGTGTTCTGTGGGTGTGAAGGCGTCTACAGCTTTAATTTCGTTGTGCACCCTGTGTTGTAGAATGACAAATAAATGAACCTTGTTAGCCACAACTATATTTCTGAGGCCCAACAATTTGTGTGTTTTTTATTTTTTTTAATTTTTTAACAGCATTCTATAATCCAAACCACAAATAATATGGATTTTTCTTATCTCTGTCATGCATATTATTTGTTGCATTATATTGCATTTTGATATATTGCATTTCATTTCAAAACCATCCACTGCTACATAAGTCAAAGCTGGAAATAAGAAATTGTTGGCCCATATTTTTACACTATGAACATTGATTATGTAATGGAAAATGTATTATTTAATTAATGTCATTAGGTTTGTGTCAAATTTTGGACAGCTCATTTGGTCTTAGTTTTAATTGTATTTTTCCTGCTTCCTAAAACAGGGAAAAAGTAGGATAAAGTTTTTCTTTTTTTTCCTGTGCTGTTGTCGCAGCAACCTACATACTGTGAGTTGAGCAGGTGAGTGTGTGTGTGTGTGTGTGTGTGTGTGTGTGTGTGTCAGAGAGGGAGAGAGCAGAGCAGAGCATGCAAGGAGTCTGAATAATGGGCTCTGTGCTGTGTCTCATACATCATGGCTGATGTGTGGTGTGGATGGATGGTTGGCTATATATTGTAGATGGGCAGCCTAGTTCTAGGAGACCTACCTATGGCATAGAACCAACACACACTGACAGGTTGCTGCTGCAGTGCTGTATTTTGCTCCGGTCCCAGAGGCAGGCTGTGGCCTCTCAAAGACACCAGCAAACTCTGTGAAAGTCTAACTTCATGTGAAGTGTCCCACATATGATAGCGCTCAAAGACAACAGCAGGACAGGCCTCTGCAGTGCTAACTGCTGCTGCTGTGGAGTCCTCAGACAATGTTTTCTAGAATGCAACCAATAGCCTCTTTAGTTAGACCCCCCACCCGCCTAGTAAATGTGTGATATGACATTTCTCTCTCATTTCAGGATGTTAACTCAATAATGAAGATGATTGAGTGAGAAATGTGAGCAACTACTACTAAATCACACTTGCATAGCCTAACCTGTAGCAGCTTTTCAGCTTTGACGAACTTGTGTCCCGCTTCTGTTTGCTGCATCCGTTTTGAGCTACAGAAACTCTCAGCTAGCGTTCTTTAAAGGCTAAAACCGTGGATTTTTTTTTATGCGTAGGAATGGGAATCGAGAACCGGTTCCAAATTGTCCGATCCATCTAACTGTGCTTGCAGAATATCTAATGGGAACAAAAAGGTTGGATTATGCCAAATTTGGTGCATATAGAGTATAAAGTATGCCCCCGCATTCCAAATGTGGGCCCCGCAGGCTTCAGCGTCAGGTGAGGGAGAGCCCGATGTGCCCCCCCCCCCAACAATCTGAGTTGAGTGGGCAGGTGGGCGTAACTTTGATAATGAAATCCTGTTTAAAATGTACACAATACAATTAACTCCATAACCTGTATCTGGGACCACTCCAAATTTGTCCATTCCATTCTGTGGTCTGTTGAATTCCCACAAAAGCGCACCCCATTCTACTTCGTGACATACTGGTGATCACCTGAACCAAATAGTGTAAAAACCACTGCTGTGGTCATCGCCATCCTCTTTCAATAGGACCAGCATGGATGGCAAAACAAAGTGCTGGTATTATCTCAAAAGTAATTGGAATCAAAAAACATTTGACCATGCCAGAAAAAAAAAAAAAAAAAAGAAAAATTCTGGCTTTACTGGCAGAAGGATACAGTGAGTGTCAGGTTGCTCCCATCCTTAAACTTAAAAAGACGGCGGTTCATAAGCTAAAACGATTCACCGGTGACCGGGATGACCGCCAACTTGTTGTGCAAAGCTAGAAAAAAAAGCATCATTCGCCTATGAAAAGCAGAGGAGAGGCTGAGATTTGCAAAAGACCGGAAGGATTGGACCATAGAGGACTGGAGTAAGGCCAGACACCATTTGGGGAAATCCCTGGTTTATTTACACTTCCTGTGTATTTCCTCTAGGCTTGCATTTGACATTCATGAGCCAAGAAACGTACGTCTTGGGTTTTTGCATATTGACATCACGACAGTTCACATCGACACAGTGGAAGGGGCTGTAAATCCCACCCGCCTGTCCACGGGATGTGGCCTCACAGTTCAACTAACCCTGTATGGAAGTCTACTTTGCAAGTCAACCTCATTTTATCCCCGATTGTGCGTCTGCTGCGAAAGACTGCTGCCATCATTCCAATTCCGAACAACAAGTGTGTATTATTGCCCCCTTAGTGGGTCGCTCCTGGAACATTTCCCTCGACAAAAACGTCACCCTCACAATGTTTCCTTCTTACCAGCACAATACAACAACAGATGGTTTCATCTAATTGGACAGATTTACCAAATGGGCTCTTGCCCTTCATTCAGAGAGCATTGGCGTTTTTTCTTTGAATGAGTGCTCTTCACTTTTTTGATTTTTGATTTTGTTTTTTAGGACCAGATTGCCTCTGTGGTAGGGATCCACTTATCATCAAGACCTGATTCAAGCACATTTCATGCTTGTGGGGACGCACCAGCTGACACACACACTGAGACACTTCCAACACACACAGATGACAGGACTAATTTTCACATTATGATTTTCTTTTTTTTGTGTGTGTGTGCATGACATCCCAATGCAAATGCAATGCGCCGGGTGAGCGTGCAGCTTTGTGAAGTGAGAGGAGCCACGTGTTCCAGAGGTATTTCTTTTACCACTTTAGATTCCTGTTTCAAGCTTCTCTTTCTCTTTCTCAACATAGAAACACGAGGGTCTCCCAGAAAACAACCGTAAAGGTTTATGATGTGACCGATGTCATCGGTTTGAAATTACATAAATATGAACCCTGTCATGACCGTGGAGGAGAATCAGAGCTTTGTTGTTGTGGTCAGACGCTGCAATATTTGCAGACTTCATCCAAAATTCACCCAGAATCCAAAAGCTCACTTAAGTTCAGTTAAGTTTTCTGCAAGGTGTAATCTTTAGCTTCACGTGGTTGTTACTGGCGCGTGTAGCAGAATTTGAAGCTCAGTTTTTGGATGTTTCTTACATCCAAATGCACCTTGGGAGTTGTATGAAATTTCTCTACACTTACAAGTACAAAACTACAGCTTTTTCAGCTCTCTGTCACTCCCAGAATGCATTTAGCGGGGCAGCCCCCGTGTCTGATTTCGTGATTAACTGTGTCATCGGTAAATTAAATATTAAATACATTCAGATTGTGAGTGCAAATTGAATGATTCATTTACGATGATTAAATTTGCCGCTCATCATCATCATCATCATCATCATCATCATCATTCACGGGCTAGTCTGGAAAGGTCACATTGAGCGGCAGAACCAAAACATGGGCTACGGATTGAAGAAATTCTACTGCTCTATACTCTCCTATAGAAACAGTATAAGATGCTATGATGTCTAGTTAGCTAGCTTGGAAGTCGGGTAACACTGTACACCCCAATTTATCCATGACGTCCACACAAATGTTCAGGGCTGTCAAAAAGACATAAAAACTCATCCCTTGAGCGCTTGACATCATTTTTTTTTTCATGTTAAGTCAACAGGGTTAGATTTTTGAGTTCATTTTTTACTCAAATGTATCAAGCCGATATATATTTTTGTATATATATATATATATATATATACAGGCATGGTGCGTGCTATATATATAGCCTAATTACTTACACATACATTGTGCACTTAGCAGAGAGTTCCAGCGTTATGCTAAATACAAAAATGTTTTGCCGTCCTGACAAAATACTCCAGCAACGACTACTTATTTTCTTGTCCACATTATTTAGTCAAAGCTACATCAAATTTTAAAAGGCAGAGTGCAACATCTTTGTTTGTGGAAGTGAACATTTTTCAGTAGAAACGAAACCTAAATGTGTTCACTTAACATAAAAACGTTACAAAAGTTCCAGTGCTGTGCTGAACAAAAGAAACGTTTTGCATTGTTAACATTAAACTGCCACAGTTTTGTGTTTTACTAGCTTATTTTCTTGTACCCAACATTTAGTAAAGGTTAGTTGAAGCCACTTTGATGTGGCCAAAAATGTCACCACGTTGCTAAAGTAACCGCTAACTATAGCTGCTGTTAGCTAGTTAACCTAGCTCAGCTACTTATGCAGCTAGCGGTTATATTAGCTGACTCAGCCCCGACTGGGAGCTCAGAGCACAGGGGTAGTGTTTGTTATTTTCACCACTAGCACAGTTGCTTTGGACCACCAGGAGGAGGAAGTTTTCAGTCCTCGGGGGTGGGGTTGCGGGGTCCGGCGGGGAATGGAACTTGGCTCAGTAGCCTCCCAGTGAACAGAGTCTCCGATACCGACGGCGGCCAGCGTGACAAGACGGAATACATTCACGTTACTGAGTTGATTCACAGAGTTTCCTGATGGACAGATAGATTTTCGTTGTTGCAAGTATAAAAGTATGTACACTATAACACAGAGATTACAAAATCACTATATTGTTGATTTTTTTTCTTTAAATGTTCGTTGAATAACTGACTTTTCTAACACCACAAGGGTCTTACAAAGAATCTGACAGCGTACAGTCATGGAATGCTGTGTTTTCAACAAACAAAACAAATTAACAAAATGCAGTACACTGGCAGAAACCGTGGGTTGAGTTCACGCGATTAACAATTCCTGGTCCATTTAGCGTCAAAACCATTTGCATTTATTTATTATTATTGAATTTTCAGCTGCCTCGTGGGAATTTGTATGACCTAACCATACGGATATAGACAGCATTTCTTAAATGGTCATACGTGTGCATGTTCAGCCAATCACTTAAGTGCTGTAAGGCGCGGCTGTAAGGTCATAGTGGAGAAATGAGGGCATCTGTTGGACGGCTCGAGGATGGCAGGTCTGTGTAGTAGGAGGAAAAAAAAGTAGTCAAATAGTCGATTAATCGCAGGAGATATATCATATTTTTTTTCCACCCAATAACAATCAATTCGGTCAAAAAGGTCTCAAATACAACCAGTAAACTAAGGGTTAACTAATGTAGGCGGGATCAACCTGTGTACTGTTTGACTGCAGCAACAACGCGACTGCTTTCTTTTTCCTTCTCTGAATACCTTCAATCCTGTTTATTTAGCATGGCATAACGCAGAAAGTTATTGTTCAAACAAATCTATGTTCACCACCTTCGGTCATAAATAAGGAGGCCATCTAAAAAGCTCTGAATAGCCTGCAGTGATGCACACTCTGATGATACATGCTCAAACAGAATTACTGCACCACAGTTAATTATTATGTTGAATTAATCTGCTTAATAAAAAAAAAACTGCATTGGTTGTTATTGTTATTAGTTGTGTGTTAGTACAGTTCAGTCACAAGTATTGGGGCAGTTGTATTTTTTTTTCATCATGTTGGCTCTGGTTTCTAATATAGTAAAAAATGTGTATGTGTTCTGGCTATAGCTGTATATTAGCCTGCAGTACTCAGATAGTCGATGCGGCAACAGAAACAGGACTGGGCAAGCCTCATTTAGCTGGCCCACGAGTGCGGCCTGATGGTGAGATCCACCAGTGACCAGAAGATGGACAACCATGCCATTTTCGCATATGCTGTGGATACTGGCTGCTATGTGGTTGACTGCTCTCTCCCACTCACTGACCACACTTGTCACTATGGCTGTCACTTTTTCCAAAAAAAAAAAAAAAAAAAATCAACTTCGAACAAATGAGAACTAACACGTAATTGAAATGAAATTGGTGCATCCTGAATACCTGGACGTATATATATGACTCTGCTCTCTGGTCCTATTAGGTCATCTGAGAGCGATTGGGGGATGCCAGTAACAACCGTCGCTAAACGTAGTGGAGTATTGCTCAGTGTGGCTCCAGTGCGTAAATGATGAAAAACAGTTGAACCGACGAACGCCACGCTTCGGTACTACACAGACGTACACACAGAAAATGCACTTAAATACAAACACAAATATCGATCATTGCAGCTACCTCCTTGGAGAGAAGACCAGTACATAACATACAGTGAGGTATAAACATGATGACGGGATCATTTCAACTGCTGTGCCTCCAATGATAGTCTGTGCACTACAATCAATTCTAAAAAATCAGGAATAGCAGAATGTCTTCAGTCAAGTAAAACTAAATGGATAAATAATGTCATTTTTCTGCTGCACACCGACATATATATATATATATATATATATATATATATATATATATATATATAGTTACGGTTCACATTCTTTCTTTGTCTTTTCTAAGGCAACGCTGTGTGTCTGGAGTTTTGTAGTGCAAATGAGCAATACAACAGCAGCACACAAGCTGCTGTGTATTTTCAGATTTGAGTCTAGGCACAGATAGCAGCCTGTGTGATCTCAGTGAATTTCTCTCCTCGTGATTATTAATGTTTTATTGCATCACAAACAACCGCTTAAAATCCCTCTCTGCCACTGTACAATCATAGCAAAATGACTGGTAGAACTGACTAATTGTATGTGTGTGTGTGTGTGTGTGTGTGTGTGTGTGTATACTATATACGTTTTCCTTTTGACTGTGTGCATTTGTAGGTTTGATGTTTAACTACGTGTGTCCACCTGCAGCATGTGTGAATGCATCCCCGTGAGCTGATTTATAGATGTAGATGAGATGGCGTGATGAACAGCGATGTGTTGACACAGACGATGATGATGATCTGAGGTCTTTATTAGAAGGCAGAGGGCTGTGTTGGTCTTTTAGAGCATCACAAAGACCACGACCCCATGAAACACTGACTTATAGACTTACTGTGATAGGCCGTTTCCAATTTTTCACAATAACGGCCGTCAACAGTTTGATGTCAGCTAAGGTACGTTATGTAACGGGCATGGTGCGTGCTATCCAAACGTTTACTTTTTAGACAAAGGTGATGGGAGTTATTTGAAAGGGATTCATTTAAATATATGCTATGTATAGAGTGCTGCAGGGACCCTGAAGTTAGCGTTGCCCTGGTTCCCTCCACTAAAAGCCAGTGGGATTTGCTCCATGGGATTTTGGATTATTGCAGAAAATAAACTCTGTGGCAAAACAAAAGTTTATGATTCTTACACGTTTTGTTCCGCAAGATAATCTTCACTAGTGAACACCACTTTTAGGATTTTTGAGGCGTAAATGGAATCAGCAGAAGTAAAAAGCTAATGTTAGGCTGTAAATGTACTACACCATGGTCACGTGACTTCAACGTCACCACCGCTGAGCTTCACTTTTAAGAGAATATAGATATAGATATATAGACAGATATAGAGTATAAACACGAGGCTGTGAAGGCGGGACTACTGAGTAGATGACTTTGAAGACGTTAAACCTCTGTCTCCTGACGTATTTTATGTCCTAGAACAAAACGTGAAAATCTCTCAAGCTCGTGTTAACCACAGACCTTATTTCAGGCATCCAACCAAAAAACCCATTCAAAAAAAACCCACTGACTACGAGTGTAAAAATGCTAACTCATTTACAGGTTTTAGGACTCATTCCTGCCGCACTGTATAGGGATGCTACTAATGATCATTTTCATTATTGACTAATCTCTGTTAAGGATTGTATTTATCTGAAAATGGTGGAGAAAAAAAAGCCCATTACAAGTTCTGAGCCCAATGTGGTGTCTCCAAGTTGCTTGTTTGTCCAACCATCAGTCCAAACTCCGAAGATATTTTGTTCATGATGATATGCATTCTCACTTATGAGACGTTGCAACCAGCAAATGTTTGACGTATTTGCTTGAATAACATATTGATGAGCGAAACTGTCGCCAGTTGACTAATCATGCCAACACTAGCTAACAGACTGAAAATGACACACTGTAACTTTTGATTAAAGTGATTGCAGTGTCATTGTATCAACTATTAACATGTGGATACATATTTATTAGTTCATTTGGATTATGAATTATTCTATAGAATGGTCTGCCTACCAGATTTGGTGTTAGATATACAAGGTTTTAGATTCGATTTTTGCAATTTTGTTTAAATTTTCCAATATGCATTGCCTCACGTCATGTACACTTATTATAACAGCAAAAGTTCAACCTTATTGACCTGATATCTGACATAAAATGACATAAATGAACATAAATCCAACAGCTTCCCTTTCAATTCATCTCTAGAACAGCCTTCTCTCCTCAACCAACTGAAACTTAAAAACACCTGGAAGGCACACAGTTTGTGGCCTCTGGTGTTCTATGTGGATCCGGCATTACCATCTAATCCATCCTCCTGAAAGGTCAGGTTAAATCTCTGGGAATGCACGTGCTCACAGATTGTAATGCTGCTCCCCACACGGGGTTACAGGTTAATATTTACTGCTGCTAAAGGAGCACTACATAAAAAAAAAAAGAATCAAGTGCAGGGTTGTGGCTTTCCGATTGTCTCTAAATTGACACAACCTGTCAAATGTGGAATGCTGCTGAGATCGTAGTACGTGTTAGGCTTGTTTTGGACTCGGGCGATGAAAGGCATCAACAAAGGGAAAGGACACGCGTACAGCGTACGACGCACGCATTTAACGAAACGCGACCCTGCGTGTGTTGTTTCTGTAGATGGCTGTGTGCAGAGTCGCTGGCTATATGGAGAATGATTAACAGCTGCTGAAACATGAGCATCTGTATGAAGTCTCTTCTCCTCTATCTCAGCTCTAGGGTTCAGGTTTCCGGCAGTGGGAGGTGTGTGGGCTGTGTGTGTGTGTGTGTGTGTGTGATCGTAGTCTATTGTTCTATCTTCTGTATCCGTATATGTAATTCTGTATTATTCTGTATGAGTGGAGTTTTCTTTTTAAAATCCCTGACCGAAAAAGAAAGTGAAAAAAAAAAAAAAAAAAAAATGTATCTGCGAAAAACCTAAAAATGGCTTCAGAGGTTCCAGGTGTGAGGGGCCGATCGTGCCTCTGTGTGAGAGCTTTATGCTTCCTCCCACTGGCCTTTGGCTGGAGGAGCTGTGAGTGCTGGGTTAGAGAGGCAGAAAGTGACGCTGAAATGAGAGAGATCACAAGTGTTAGCCTTTTTAAGTCCGTACTCAGATATATGTATCATCTAGCCTGACAGCTTTGATGATGGCACCCTCCTCAACACTGAGAGAATAGTATTATTTGGTTTGGATGATGTAACGAGGGGGGGGGAATTATATAAAGCAATTCAACTTCATTGGAAATGATGTGTTTGGGCTGGGCTAGTGAACCCATGCGCAGAACACAGAGCGGCGAGGGGACTGCAGTTTCAAAGAATGTGGGGTTTTAAGGGGTGAGAGGGGGGAGAGGGGGGAGCTGGGCCCATGGCTGGTTGCGTTGAGCAAAATACACAAGTGAAGGCTGGAAATGCGGACTGACTGAGCAGGTACTACGACTCGGCAAGGCAGATGTGGCTGAGCCGAGTCTTGATTATGGGATGGGATGCAGCTGGTGGGACTCTGCTCTGGCTCCAGCACATCTGTCTCCACTCAGACAAACACACACACACACACACACAGGGTACATCTCAAGTCACTCTTAATTGCATCCGCTTTTCCCTCACTTTGCGCCTTCGTCCCTCCCGCCAGGGATGCACGGAGAGATGCAAGGAGTCCGTTTCTGATGATGCCAGGCACAGCTGGATCTGCCGGATTGGCCAGCGCCTGTCGTTATCATTATGTGGCAGCCAGGTGAATGCTTTGTAATGTTATTGCTGTTGCAACCAGGGGCGAGGCAGGATATCATTTCATTCACTGCACCGCATCACACATCAGTGTATCAATAACTGGTCCAATCCAATCCTGGACTTCAGGATCTGTTGGTCAGTAGTTGGATGGCGATGCATTTCTGAAGGCAATGACAAACTTAACTGAAACATGTCTAGGGTTCTCGCATTAAATATCGTTGTTCTTTGGAGTCCTTAATGTAAGCGCGACTGAATTACAGCGATGCACTGCAAAGAGGGGCACTCAGCACTTGTTGTAGTGTTACTCTGCCATCTTGTTCAGTTGTGTCAGACGAAGGGGCCGAGTATCTAAAGTGACAGGAAGGCTGTTCTCGTGTATCCTCGCTCATGGCTCCTCAGAGATCCCTGCCCGATCCTCGCTCCTCAGAGCAGAGTTAGGAGCTTTTGGGTGGCGGTCTGCAAGGCGGCAGACCAGAACGACTTCCGGTTCAAGGAGCGAGGAGATATCAAACAAGAGACTTGGGATGGTACCCATAGACACACGGGGAAAAATTCAAGTTTGAGATAAATGTATTGGGTAAAAAATGAAAACAAACGTTGCGTCATTGTCTTTTTTTAAGGAGTCTGACCAAAGTCGCCTGGAGCTCCACATTTTATTTACAATACGGGTAGACGCGTGGATGCGATGACCAACACGATGCGCAGCCTCTCCGATGACGCTGACGCTCGGTAGATGGGTACCAATGATGTTCATCATTGCCACTTATGTAATGTTTCCAGTCAGGACGCGTTCTACGGCTCCTCTGTCAAAGTTAACAAGAACTTGGCACAGGAGTTTTAGTTCTGGGACGAAGATGGCTGTCTTGATGCAGGTGGGAACAATCTCCTGTGACAGTGATACGTTAAAGATGTCAGTAATGACATCAACTAGCTGGTTGGAACATGTTCCTAGTACATGGCCAGGGATCAGGCCCAGCAGCTTCACTCGTATTCACTCAGCAGGGTTCTTCTCACACCTGTCGTGGATACCGACAGTGGCTGGCCCCCACTCCATTCATTGAGGGTTTCTGGTTGGGGAATGATTTTATTGTCTCTGCGTCTTAACATTAAAAACTTGACATCTGGGGAACATTGTACATCCACTTCGGCTACATTTGAGCGCCAAGCATCACTGATGTAAATACGGTCCAGTCCGCCTCCCCTCGTCTTATCGGAGTCTTGCGTTCCGTCGGTGCAGAACATGGTCGGCCCGTCGATTGCCACGGCCTGATCCAGGATGTTGTGATCAAGCCAGGTCCCTGTAAAAATGTGGGCACAGCAGTTTCTCAGTCTTATTTCATCCATTTTATTTTCCTGTGACTGGACATTAGCCTGAGTAGGCTGAGTAGCGGAGCGGTCTTAGGTCCAAGCTCGGTTAGTTTAGCTCTTGTCCCGGATATCTATCCACATTTGACCTCGTCTAGAAAAGTGAATTCAACTTATACAGAGTGTACTGCCCTTGGCGGTATGTTTGAGCTGCTGTATTCATATATGAAACTCTTTACATCCCAAGCCCTGAGTTCAAAGGGGATGAGTGAATGTGATTGGCTGTGATTGTCACAGCCTCTAACACACGGAATTTAAAATGTATAGTATGTGTGACAGAACTCAAATGGTCCCCTCACTAGCTTTTGCTGCTTTCGTCCTCAGCAAAATGAGGCTATTGTTCTCATTGATAAACACAAAATGGAGGAATGGAGGAAAATAACAATGATAAGTATTATGACACCATGCTCGTCTGAGCATTTGATACGAGTATAGAGTATTGGAGGACATGCTTAAAATGAAGATAAAAGGGATTGTGTACAATCTCAGCAGTTTTTATTCTGTTGTGGCGTTCACTGTGGCAGAGAGCGTAACACAATAAAACACATTAACATGCCGCAACGAAAGATTACTAGCAAAATTAACTGTCAAAACAGCTGCACTAGCCGCAGACCACAATGGAAAACATTATTACCAGAGACCTTCAACCAAACGAATAAATACGAACATTAAGAAATCAAATGAACGAGTGAAACAAACAAAGTGCTCTGCAAGAAGCGGCTCATTCTCCTCAGTCTCTCCACGTGCTTCCTCCTATAGCCACGAACATAATGAAACATCATTCACGTAGCTGAGAAACCACACCGCCCTTGCCCGCGACATACGCGACCTCTGGTTACGAGCACAACATCCGCAAGGCATGAATCTTTAGAATTCTACATGTAATACATATGAGGGCCTGTGTATTATATATATATAGTAGAGTATAGTTGGTACGTTTGAGGAGTTGAAGTAGACTTCAGAGTGATTCAGGGGGATTGATACAGGAGCAAGCTTTCTCTTCAGCGGGACGGGGTTACATACGTTAAATGTCTTTGAGTAATAGCACCTGGCCGAAGGAGATGGGCAGCCGCTGGTTTTAGTCACGTCAACAGGCCGTGGAAAAAAGGTTGATCAAACCCAGTTACTGCAAGTAGTGAGGACCAGATGAGCCTTTGGGCTTAGCAGCTTAGTGAACAGAGCAGAGGGAGCAGAGGTTCCTAATGCCCTGTCACAAAGTCCTGTGGTTGGTTGAGACTGCTTGAGAAAAGAGGGTCTCAGTCTGCATCCAAGTGGATTTTGGTGTTTGGCCCAGAGTTCCATTGACAGCGTTCGCACAAGCCCAAATTAACCAAACTACACAAGCAAATGTGCAGTTCGTTTGAACCCAACCAAACAGGTTAGGTTTGAAAGCACCCTAACAATGTTTTTGCCCTGAAGGAACAGTTTTTTTTTTTACCATCCCAGGCAGACTGTAGACATGTGTGAGATCACAAAAACACTGAGATGCAAACCGATGGTGGATGACAGGTCAGAATAAAACGTTTCCATTTTTCCCTTATGTTTGGCTTAGGGAACGCTACAGTAGTGCTGAGGTCACAGTTAGGCCTGTTGCAGATATTACATGATCGCTGGGGAAAGTTACGCTGGAGATCATGTACAGACCGTCCTCTGCTGCTTCACTTCGGTGTGAATTTTAGAATTGTTCAGAATTCTTGCGCAATGTAATCAGACCAAACAGCTGATCTATTGCATGTTTCCATCGACTATTTGTTGAATAAACTCTTTATGGACAGAAGGAAAGAAACGCCTCAAGCGAGTGTAAAACCTTTTTAGCGATATTGCGGAAGTTTTGTTGATTTTTCACTTCCATCCATTTTTTATAATTACATCATTTGCAAAAAAAAAAATGCTTGGGTGTAAACATGGCTTTGTGTTTCCCTGTTGCATAGCCACTCCTTAAAAGCAGACAATCGTTAATTTCAGTGAAAAAGGAGGCAAAGAGACACACCTCTGTCTACGTCAGTGGAGCTGAGGTGGAGCAGGTGAACAGTTTTAAGTCACTGGGAATCAGCATCACATGGAACCTGTCACGGACGTCACACGTCTCCACGCTGCTGAAAAAAGCTCAGAAACAACAGTATTTCTTAAGGAAACTTGCTGCGAAATTCCCGTACCAAGTTCTTGTTAACTTTGACGGAGGAGCAATAGAAAGCATTCTGAGTGGCATGGGATGAACATCATCGGTACCCATCTACTGAGCGTCAGTGATATCGGAGTAGTCTACAGAGCAGCTGCTTTCCTCAGGCAGTGAGACTCCTCAACTCCACCATAAATAATAGTTTTCTGTTATTTTCCGTGTGTAGCATGAAGGGACTAAAGCTTGCCTTCCCTTGTACAACCCTGCGTTGTATAATGATAAATAAATGAACCTTGAACCTTAAATTTGTTACGTTAGGTAGGCAGGTTTTGAACAAATTGATTAAAATCAATCTATGTGCGGCAGAGAGAGAGAGAGGCTTCTTTGAAGCAGGCTTATATTAGAGACAGGCCTTTATTTGTAATTCCCTCTTTGATGAAGTATATTTAGTCACATTTTAGGATCTTTTCTGATCTGCTCTCGTTTGCCCTGTGAAATATTTGTTACTGCATTCTGCTGTTCATACAAACTCAACACACTCCCTGCATCCGTCAACTTAAAAGCCCTCTTCATTGGACAGAGCGTCGTCATTTCCTAACAAGGCTTTTGTTGTTTGCATGGTACCCATCTTGTGCACAGGTGTATTTAAAAAAATATATTGTTACAGAGGATAAATGTGATAATTAATAGTGATGTGGAAATCGCGTAACGTCATCCCTAACTTGGCCCATGCTCTATTAAAAATGGATGAACCGCTCTATAAGATGCATCATATTTTTTATTAAACAGTATTGTAAATAAACTGCGTAAATGACAATAAATAACACAGTGCAACAGTAGCTGGTCAGAGCGAGGTGTTTCCCTCTCCGTTTTCCTTTTCCCTCTGCTTTTCTCAGATTACATCATCATTGACGCTTCCCCTCCTCCACACTCACTCTCTCTCTCTATGTGCCAAGCTTTTAAACCCTCCTCCGCTGACCTGCCCACTGTCAGTGTGTGTGTGTGTGTGTGTGTGTGTGTGTGTGTGTCTTCCAAATCCCTGACGTTCTATAACACTGGATACTTGGAATACAACTCACACACACACACACACAGTACCTCAGCACATACTGACACACAGCAGGCTGATCTGGCAATACAGTACAGCAATGTAGCAGAAGCTGCTGAAATCATTCTGCTAGATTTTTGGCTGGTTTAATACGTGACTGTGACACACACACACACACACTTAATATAAATGTTGGTGAAGAGCTTTAGAGTGACTCAGACCATATTTTGTATCACTGCATGGCTTTGATGTGAGGCCAGAGTTAGCATGCGTCGACCGTCAAAATGGTCTGCGTGGATCACTTTTTCAAAACGATCGGGTCAGATTCAAAATTAAAGCTGCTCTCCTCAATATTTTTCTATCAACAATCGATGACATGACTGTGTGGTGTGAAAAGAGACGCTCATAGTGAGGAACTCAAAAAAATTAAATTATCACCCGACTCTGCAGCTCCCCTCAGCTCTACAGAGCATTTTAGCGTCTTTCAGCGCAGTGTTTTGGTTTTCCAGCAGCAGCAGCAGCAGGCAGCTGTTTTCAGCTCGGACAAAGCTTTAAACACATTGTTCAACATTTGATTTGCTTGCTGTCTGAGAGTGATGAGAGGATTGATATCAATCTCGTGTCTGTGCGAGGCGAGTATGAGGCTGTCACATGGTTAGCCTTGCTTGGGGAAATCACGTCCTGGCTTTCTGGAAGCTGTTTCTTCACAAACAACAGCTTATCCATCCAGTCACACTCTGGGAGATTGAACACAGCCACTACTCCCAGCTGCCGTTCACCAGGGAATAGTTCCTCAGTATCCCGCATGTACTTCCCGGTAAAAGCCCAATTGTAATTTTTGCGTTTTTTTTCTGTCGGTACAAGTTACAATGTTAATTAGCAAGCCTTGGAAGTGAGATAAGCTAACCACGTCCTGTCTCTAGCGGTGTACTTAAGGGATTAGTCTGGTAATATTCTATCATTTTCTTCTTTTCAATAAATTCCATGAAAAGACCAAAACTGAATATCTGAATATATAATATAATAACTAAGTACTGTGCGTGTGTATCACAGGCTGATATGTCTTCTTCCTCTGTGCCATAGAGCTCCATTGTAAAACAACAACTATTAAAAATACATCACCGAGCCACACCGTTGCACTGGGTGCTGCTTCCTTCATCACCGCGAACACACACACACACGCGCGGTAGTTTATTTCGACTCGAATCCCACATACACACCGTCCTGCTGCCCCAAATACTCACTAGAGCCACCAAACGTGGATGAATCCGCCGCTGAAAATAGTCCCCAATGAATGCACTATTTCCTCCTATTTGAGCAACGTTTGATTCAAAACTACGGTGAGCAGCTGTTTTTAAATGAAACTATATATTTGTGAGGTGGTTTTTAAAGGTTTATGTCTTCAGCGGGAACCAACTGCTTGGGACTGAGAGTAAGGTAGTCAGAAAGTATTGAGAGGCGGACTAACACGCTGTTGGTTTCAGTCTTTTTGTGAGATTTGTGGACAGATGAGACCTCATCATCAAATACACCCTCCTTTGTCCCGTTGTTACCTCCAGTGTCAATTTATAGAATTCCCCCTGCATTCAGCCAGATTTTCACTTTGTCTCAGTGGACGGGAATAAGATATTAGCAGTGTTTTTTTTTTTCACATTTAGTTCTCTCACTTTAAATCTCTTTCTCTTCTCTCTCTTGTGTCAGAGGAGGATTAATCATTGTTGTAGTGCCTTTCCCTGATCCTACTTGTCTACCTTTGGATTACAAACAGACCCCTTTGGCAGCACTCTCTCTCTCTCTCTCTATGTGTGTTTCTGTCTCTCTCCCTTGCCTCCGATCCTGCACTGTGTTTCAGGAAGGTCAAATTTAATGTTACCACTGCTACTGTTGAATAAGCTGTTGTGTAAGAAGATGTGTATTCAACTCTGTGCTGCTCTTGAATGTAGTCCCGATGAGCACTGACCATGCACTCATGTGCTTTTTCAGTGTGTGTGTGTGTGCACATTTATGATTTTTTTTTTCAAGTTGTTTTTATGCTTGTGCTCGCATTAGTGTGTGTGTGTGTGTGTGTGTGTGTGTGTGTGTATATGACTGTGTAGACTATAAAAGACATGCTAATTCATGTCAGTCTATTTCTGTGTGTGTAGGAGGAGGGCAGATGCAGCTTTAAAAGAGTGTTTTTCTCAAGCAAGGGAAGCCATTCTGTCGCTATGGCTAACACACTGATATTCATAAAATCCCATATATGGTGTGACCCAAGACAGTCCATGCATTGTGTTTTTTTGAAACTTTATACTTTATTTAGAAGTCTTAGTATATTCTGTCCATTCATCCACTTGCTGAATGTCATTTCTGGGCGTTCCCAGTTTTCTGATCTGCTTCTCTTTTTGATGTGTTGCTGTAATGAAGTCCATTCTTCCCTTTGCAATGTTAAAAAGCCCTCCAATGACACTCTTTGCGGGATATTAATTAGAGTTTTCTAGACTGCAGCATAGGTGTGGGAAGTGAGGCTGCTGAGGGTCCAACAGTACCCTCTGCTGGCCGAGAGTGGAACACAGTAGTTCTCACATTTTAATTACATAACATGTATGTACGCTTGCCGCTGCACGTTTGTACACATACAGAAACCAATACACTGTACCGCAAAACAGGTCAAATTCATAATAGACGGATCATTTCTACATTTCTTTTTCATCTTAATTACTGCTTGAATGGATTAGCTGAGAAAGACGAGACTGCTGTTGGTCTCTCACTTTCTATCAATATTCAACATTGTTTTCTTTTAATAATGGCCACAATTGTTTCCCAATCTTAAGGTAAACTGTGGTTTATTACGACGTGGCTTGTATTTTTGTAGCTCCAGCCATGGGTGTCTCAGCAGTCACAGTATATATTGCAGTTTTCCCAACATCACAGGGAAAACTGCAATACTGCAGTACAATTTAAGGTACAAAAATAGAGTGCAAAATGATAATTAAATAAATGGATAAAAAAATTTTTAAATCAAAATCAGAGATTACTAACCCCGGCATGTTATAGGTCACACACCTAAAATAAATACAGAATCAACAGGAAAAAAATAGGGGAAAAACAACAAACATACAGAGCTGGTCAGGTACATACTGGGATTACTTGGAGGGCGAGCGGTGCAACACATTAAAATGGGTTATATAGGGCTGCCGTGTATGAAACAAATTCTCCCTTGAACCTCTCAGAGTATATTTTATTTTCTCAAGTTAGAGAGAAAGAACGTAACATCTTTAAGCCACTGGGATGGAGAGGGACTCTTTGCGGAGTTCCAATGTAATAGCATGATTCGTCCGGCTATGAGAGACGTGAATGCAGTTACCTGTTTTTTCGTTTCGGAGTTAAGAGCAAGTGTTTTCGTTAGGGGTTCCAAAAATTGCTATAAGTGGAGGACATCATTTTTAAAAAAACCTACCATATTTGTTCCCGGTGAAAACGTTTTGAGTGACAAAGTCCTCGAGCAGCCGTGGTGATTATGGCTGTCTGATGACATGACTATAGTGCAACACGAAGGCAGCAGGTGGGGATGGATGGATCAGGCAACAGCAGTTCATTTCCCCGCTGACAGTCAGTGTGGGTGTCTGTTGACCACGACCACAATCATCCCATAACCTCAGTCAAGTATTATTGTCGTCACGATCAACAAAGCAGTAATATTAACTCAAACCCTGATCGTTTCACATCCTAAAACAGACTTCTTTTCCGACCGTGAGAGAGTTGTAGTGGCTTTGGAAGGCGCAGTCAGCAATGTTGACGTGTTGACGTCGGATCAGAAAACTCCGTGTGTCGCTCCGGCGGGCAATGGACACGTATGGGGTGCATTTTGTTGTTTAATGTGGAGGAGCTGTTGGTATTTGCTGTGGTTGTCTTGGTTTTCCTGTACAATGAGGGATTATCGGCAACATCACAGGTGCGCTTACTACCAGTTTTGATTTTCTATCAGTCTCTTCTGTGTCCTGCATCTCTTTTCCATTGATTCTCTGGGTCTCTATCATTTTCGCTCTCTCTCTCTCTCTCTCTCTCTCTCTCTCTCTCTCTCCATAGAAGGCTGGATTGCAAACTACTGCTGACAGACACCAGACCTCTTCATGTAGGGAACAGTTTCTGTGTGTGTGTGTGTGTGTGTGTGTCAGCCGTTATAAATGTCACTAAGGCATTATTCAAGTTAATGATAGCATAGAGGATATCTCAGCTACATCCCAGTTTCTTGTGTGTGCATGTATATGGGTGTGGGCAGGGGGGATTGTATGTGCCAGACATTATAAGAGTCATTAAGACATTATGCCAGTTTCTAACAAACCTTACATGGCTCTGTGCGTGTGTGTGTGTGTGTGTGTGTGTGTGTGTGTGTGTGACAGATGGTATTCCCTCAGCCCACACGTCTCGATAATTAAGCAGAACCACAGTGACTGATGAATTCCAGAGGCAGCTTATGACAAGTACAATGTTCCCCAGTTGGAACTGTATTACATGTAGTTATTTTCAGCTGTATGTACAGAAATGCATTCTACTTGTGTGGCATAGTAGCCAGAAGCCCGCCTGCCCTCCCCTGCTATTTCACTTCACACTTTACAAACAGAGCAGGTCTGGACCGACTCTTTATAATGTTATTACAGAGACCCAACAGTTCCCACCATGAGCAAGACCTTTGGAGACAGTGGTGAGGAACAACTTCCTTTTGAGAGGCAGAAACCTCGAGCAGAACCAGACTCTAGGTGGGGGGGGGGGCGGGTCATCTGCATTGACCGGTTGGGTTAGAGAGAGAGAGAGAGAGATAGCAGCTATAATTATAATAATAATGGAAATATGACTGATAATAGTAGTTACAGCTGTAATAATAGCTGAGATTAATAATAGCAATAGCAGCTTTAATAGTAACAGAACTACGACTAATAATAATAACTGTAGTGATGAGAGTCAGGCGTACCAGGACCACGATCCACAGGAACCTGCGAGACGAGGAAGCACAAAGAAACTACAGAGAGGAAACTAGAAGAGAGGAGGAAAGCTCAGTGCATCATGGGAAGTCCCCCAGCAGTCTAAGGCCTATAGCAGCATAACTAGGGGGGCTGGTCCAGGCAGGACCTGAGTCAGCCCTTAACTATAAGCGTTATCAAAAAGCAAAGTTTTAAGGATCCAAACTAGGAGCCGATTCCACAGGAGAGGAGCTTGGTAGCTGAAGGCTCTGGCTCCTGTTCTGCTTTTGGAGACTCCAGGAACCAGAAGCAACCCTGCATTCTGGGAGCGCAGTTCTCTAGTGGGGTAACAGGGTACTATGAGCTCTTTAAGATATGATGGTACCTGACCAGTAAGAGCTTTGTAGGTGAGGAGAAGGATTTTAAACTCTATTCTGGATTTTACAGGGAGCCAGAAGCTAATACAGGAGAAATATGATCTCTTTTCCTGGTTCCTGTCAGTACACCTGCTGCAGCATTCTGGATCAACTGGAGAGTCTTCAGGGACTTATCGGGACAGCCTGGAGCTTCCTGATTTTTGCAATATTACAGAGGTGAAAGAAGGCAGTCCTTGAAGTCTGTTAAAGGACATGTCCTGATCAAAGACGACTCCGAGATTCCTCACGGTGGCGCTGGAGGCCAGGGCAATGCCATCTAGCGTAACAATATCCTTAGATACTGTGTTTCTGAGGCGTTCAGGGCCAAGAACAATACCTTCACCCAGGTCTTTATGTCCTTAAGGCATGCTTGGAGCTTGGCTAACTGTTGGCTGTTCACCAACATCATCAAGCTGCAGCCTGACTGAAACACTTGCAGCACACAGTTCACCAGAATTGTCCCCCCCCTGGGAGAGACCCTCCACTCTGTGGCCGTTCTTCAGCCACATTGAGACTGTCAAAATAAACACAGACATAGAAATGCACTGGCAATACACATTTGCATAATGAATGTCCTTTTGGATATAATGGCACCCAGGACCCACTGCAGCGACTGTTACTATTAGTGTTGCTTAAAGAAAGCAAGTTTAAGGTGGGGCTTTTCACTCACATCCTTTTCGAGCAGGAACTGTCGTTATAGTTGAATAGCCCTCAAACATGCACGTACTGGTTGTGTCTGCATGGCGTGGGAGCGCTGCGGTGAGTGGGCGAACGAGGCTGTCCTCTGGTGAGAGTGGGGGGGGGGGGGGGGGGGGGGGGGGGGGAGAGAGGAGTGACTGAAACGCAGTGCTAAAGGTTTCAAGGAGAGTATCCCATTGTGTTTTTTTGGACCAGTGTTGTGGTTGCAATTTAAATTGCGATAGTTTCTATAGATAATGGGCCTGTGTTTTGTAATCCACAGGGTATTACGTAGCAGGGCTGTCACAATCATGACGTTTTAGTTTTATTAATTGTCATTGAGATTAACGCTTCCACTCCGTTCCACTCCATTTTCATTGTCTATTTCGGTTGTGTTTGGCTTTGCAGCGAGGCCTAAATCCATGGTGTTCATTTCAACGCTCGCTCATCGAAATGATTGGCAAAGGAGTGTCAATTCAAAAGTGGTAAGGAAGCTGTCAAAGGCTAATATGCAACGGGCAAACACAAAAGCCACATTTCCATTTTGCAAACCATCTCATTAGAAAAGCAGCAAAATTCAACAAAATTTCCACAATATCACATGACAGATCGGCTGTTTGGTCTGATTACATTGCACAACAAGTCTAAACTGGGTTTAAACACACTCAAATGAAGCAGCTGAGGACGGTCTGTACATGATCCCCAAGCAGAACTTTTCCCCAGAGCTGTCAAACACACTGCTCCACCCGTCAGGAGACTCTCTCTGCTATTAATCAAAGAGACCTGTTATTATCTTGCTTCCGGGAAAGCAGTAAATATGGTCTCATATGAGCGGAAACAAAAGAACCTGCCCAGTAGCCAAGCTCTTTGTTTCCTGACATTGGAACCTCGCGTGCAGGTAGTCATTCGTAGTGTATTTACCTCAACCCAGTGGATGGAAACGCAACCTTTTCAACCTTAACGGTTCCCAAAGCGCTTTACAGATCAGGTCACATTCACACGCTTAATGGCGGCCGAGCTGCCGCGCGAGGTGCTGGCCTCCATCGGGAGCGGCTTAGGGTTCAGCGTCTCGAGGTTCAAAATAAACAGTTGAGGGCACTAATTCTCCAGTCAGGTGCCATTAAAGCATCGCAGGAGAAAGAGGGTGCAATGAGATGATGTCATTTGAAGAGCAGTCAAACCTCAAATGGTGGAAAAGGTGATAAAAAAAAAAATAAAGCATTTATGTTTGTACATGTGCTAATATTCCCTTGATCGTAGTCAGCCATATCATACATGATGTTGTTGTTGTTGTTGTTGCTGTGGTCTCTGCCGGGGGGGTTTCACTACATATACCCATGTATGGGTAGACAGACATTAGGCAGACAAACAGATGTATGCTGATTAGATCTCAGTTACAGCGGGATTAGGCGCTGTGACATGTGAGCCGACAGATTTTTAATTGGTTGTAACACTCGGATGCAGGACAGGTTGTCGTGCTGTTGCTGTCTGACTGACTGATAGGAAGCTCATCATAGCCACATGATAGCGCGGGACACACTGGCCTCAGTGTGCATTAGACTTGGCCTGTGTGTGTGTGTGTGTGTGTGAGAGAGTGACAAGTTTGTGTTGTAATTTTTTAAATCTAGCAAAATACACCAAATTGTTAAAATAGTATTAACTCAGTTTAACTCAGTCGTAAGTATTGTTATTATTATCATTCTACTTAACTTACAGCATGCATATATACATACACATGATTAAGAGTATGTGTTCTATATGTGTGTATGCATTATAACTCCTCTTCACAGTGATAAGATAGAGTGCCGCGGCGCATTGGGATAAACCGTGTCAGGCTGGGTGTGGAAAGTGTGTGTTTATAATTGTCCGGTCTCGAGCCGTTTTTAGCCGCCGCCTACAGTAAGCAACCGGAAAATCTCGGGTCAATGAATGTCTTGATTTGTAACTATATCTTTGTGTGTGTGTGTGTGTGTGTGTAGGATGATGAGGTGGTCCTACAGTGCTCAGCCACAATCCATAAGGAGCAACAGAAACTCTGTCTGGCTGCTGAAGGCTTCGGAAACAGACTCTGCTTCCTTGAATCCATCTCCAACTCCAAGGTACTGATACAAGCTCTTATATACTCCTTTATACCACGTGAGCAACAGAATGCTAGAATGATAGATGACAAATTAAAGGGAAAAACTCAGCTGATCACTGTCCTCATCCGGCACCAACTGGTAAACAATCATTTCAGCTCTGTATTGTTATTCTGGGACTCCACTAGTGTACCTTTACGTGATTCACAGTTCAAGAAAAGTCCTTATGTATCTTCGCCTGGCCCTTTCTGCAGCCCCCCAGTCCCCCCCCCCCTGTCTGAAACAAGCCGTTTGAGACAATAACTTAGACAGACTGAGCGGATGAACTCATACATTTAGTTTAGTTGGTGGGTGTGCTGTGCCTTTCGTGAGGCAGCTGCTGATCCGACCATGGAGGTTAGCGAGGTAGCAAACATTAGCTTGCAGTTACTGTATACAGCCTGTGGTATTACTATTATTATCATTATTATTATTACTCTTCTTATTCTTATAAAGTAGGTCCTATGAAGGATCAAAACGCTCAGTCCACAGCGAAATGCACACAGCCCGTCTTCAGACACTGTGCCTTTAAACGAGCTGTCAAGACTTCTGTAAAGTTGTAGCGGTCTCTACAATATGTTGTTGAACAAGATTGTTGCTACAAAAGAATTGACTCCGCTCTGTATGAAGGTGTTGAACATGCAAAAGTGACGCCGGCGTCGACGAATCATCACAGATGCGCTCCTGTTGTTTCAGAATGTGCCTCCGGATCTGTCCATCTGCACTTTCGTGTTGGAGCAGTCGCTGTCGGTACGAGCCCTTCAGGAGATGCTGGCCAACACAGAGGAGAAGGCTGAGGGGGTGAGTGTGAAGACACACACACACACACACACACACACACGTGTACACACCAGGGAAGGGGAGATAAATGAATGTGCAGTAGGTTGATCTTAGATCAGGGCTTCCTTCAGGTGCACCAGCCTGATGAAACGCACACAGAGGAGGAGGTGGTCGACACAGAAACAGGGTGAGTGAGTCTGCTTACTGATGATCTGTTCATTCTTGGCTAAAGTCAGCACCGTTCTTCCTTATGTCCAGTGGTTCATTACACGGTATCATCATTGTGGTTCCAAACTGTTCTCTCCTCCCAAACAAGAAGAAAGCGTCATATATCTCAGCATTTTTACATTATATCGCCATATCTGGAATGATCACATGTAACTGGAACAAACATGTAACTACAGAAACCACTGCATTTTGTCTTTAATTGTTTTTATGGGTCTAATGGGTTTAATTGCTTGTTCATTGTGTAACATGAAACATATTGTGAACTTAGAAAATGTGGTATTCAAATATGTTTTTTTTTTTTTTATCAGTGTGGCCATTTGTCAGGGAAACAACATGTCTGCAGTGCTAATACTGCCTGAATAGAATTGTTTCATCATGTGGAGAATATTACATGGCAGTCAGCCAGACACGATGTAGCAGGTTGCAATTAGCGTGGCATTAGGCAACGTGAGCTGCAAATGAAGCCGCATTGGAAACATCCACGCTGAGGGCGCTGCAGTGCACACAGAGGTCAAGCTACGGTGACAGTGTTTTCAAAACCCCCAAACCGGGGACATTCATGCACACACACACACACACACACACACACACATACATGCATGGCTATACACGCACCTTTATCAGGTTGGGGGACAATTATTTCAGCACACCTACCGAGCACACCTTTTAACACGGCGATAAATGCAGCATTTTCGTTGCTGGGTGCTTTGAGAAGGAAGCAGGAGACCTACCGACAGGTTCTGTCAGAAAGAGCCGCTGTGACTCATAGCCTAGCAACAGCCTTGACAACACATTGATTGACTGACACACATACAGACAAATCAGTGTTAAATTCAGACTCACGGTGCATTGTTGATGTTTTTTATATTGGGTTAGGTAATAATGAGTAAAAGTACGATATTGTAATTATGCTTTTAATTGTAGCAAAAAGCGGGACATTTTAGTGTGTCGGGACTCGGGACACCCAGCTTCAAACCGGACAAAGCGGGACATCTGGCCACCATAGGTCAAGCTCATCTAAAAAGCTAGGCTATGAAATCATGGCTAAAGCAAGCCTTCATTTCCTGCAGGCAGTTTTTCGATGCAGCACAAGCTGGCCAAGTTAAACAGGCTGGCTTTGCATCACAAATAAAGAAACGTCAGTTCATGTTAGCTAGCTATAGACTCTTTAAGACGCAATGTTCTCTTGTCACTCAGTGCATGAGTTCACGTCGCGAGTCAATCAACACCTTGAAGGTACAGCATGTAACAATATTAGGATGACCACATTTTCCCAACCCCAAACCGGGTGTACCTCAGGTTCATGCACGCACACATGCGCATATAGGTGTACTTGCGTGTCAAAACAAGTATAATATTATAATTATTATTTTAACTGGGGTAAAAACCAAGACATGTTCAAAACCGGGACATTTTAGTGTTTTACAGATATTTGTCGGGGACTCATCTTGAAACCAGGAGAATACTTTTTCATATTTTCACATCTAACACTGTGGAATCTGGAAAAACAGATTGTTGGAACAGTAGAAAGACAAACCGAGACGGTATTGGCGAGTTTCAGTTTCTTTTTGAAGCGTTTGAATGAAAGACAATTAAGCAAATTCAGTGAAAGGGATAAACTTGAATTCAGTAAGGAAAGTGGGTGTAAGGGCATTTCGTTTGACATTTTGTGAGATTTATTTGACTGAAATAAGCTAAGAGAGCTTGTGGAACGCAGCAAACTCACAAAGCTTGCACATACGAATATATCAGCAATCGCCAGTTGTTGGGCAGACTGTGGCCGGCTTGAAAGACTGAACATATCGCCCAACCCTAGTGTACAATTAACAACCGCTTTCTACTAGCCAAGAGCGATGTCAGGCAGGGGTGGGCAACTTGAGCTAAGGTAACGTTGAGGTCAGCCAGCCAGCTGTAACTTTGTTGCGCTGCATGGATCTGGCGTTGGTTGCTTCGTTAACGTTAGCTGACGACGTAACTTGAAGTAAGCTGGTTTGTGTGTGGTCCAGATCGAATCTAGGAACATTACAGATAGTAACGTTATTCTAAATATGATTGTAAATCGCTGTGAATCAGTCTGGTGTGTGTCACTTCGCTGTTGGCTGATGCCCAGGATGCTTGCTTGCGCCTACAGAGCGTGGGCACGAGCAACAGGATGCAGGACTGTTGCTCGCTGTGAAAGACAGGTCTGTAAATCAACAGATATTTATTTGAGATGCATCATCTCCCCAGTGTAAACGCTTAAATATCCCTTATTTAGATCATGATGTCCTAAAAGTCGAATCAAGTCATTTTCCTCGACTTTCAGCCGCAGTGTTGTTGATTTGACAAAAAACATTCGTTGAAATGTTAAAATATTAATGTTGTCGCAATTGTTCAACCATGTGCCGTTTAAGAAGAACTACACAACGCTGCAGTGCAGATGTAGCGTTGTGGTGGAGGAGGGTCCAATAGAGATGGGAGTCATGTTAAATTTCATCATGACTTGCAGTTTTGTTTTTTTTGTTTTTTTAATGAAGTGAGGGGAGGGTTATTAATTTCTCCTTTCTCACTTGTCAGCAAGCATCAACGCCAGAGCCATGAGACACAGGCACACACACACACACACACACACACACACACACACACACAAACAAACAATATGTGTGTCTGTTACACAAAAGGGCTGACAGTGCCGAAGACAATGTGAGGGAAAATGTGTGTAGTGAGGAAGACATTCAGTCAGAGAGATGACACACAAATACAGAGAGAAAGTTCAGGTGAATGTGTGTTTTAAAGGAATCTGTGTGTGTGTGTGTGTGTGTGTAGTTTCCTTAGTAAGCCAGGCAAATTCCAAAAGTGTGAGGTGAAGCTTCAGCAGCTACGTCTTTTTCATACATCATAGACATGGACCACACAGTTTGAGCTGGAGCGTTGTACATCGTATCAAACCGCTGATTTCAGTTCAATCAGCTTTCGATCAGTGAGAACTTAAATTACATTTAAATGTCAACCGTTGGCGGATGGGGTATCACATCCCGTGTATTGATTATCATCATGTTCTATTGGACGCCTTGGTGTGCATGGTCAGGCGGCCATTGGTGAAGACTGAAGATGAACAACAGGAAGATGAAGGACCCCAAGGTGTTAGGGTGTTTGAATCGGCTTAATTAGCCTCGTCTAACGCGCGTCTTCGGCCCCATTTGCACTCGTGATTTTAAGTGTCCACGTGCAACACTTAAGACCCAGATGCAATTTGATAGATTTTTTCTTTTTTTTTTTGATTTTCATACTTGTACTTTTAAGTGTCTCGTACCTGGATAAAATCCAGATGTGATTTATAGCAATACGCCTTCAATGTCAATGGACCCTTCCCTACTTCTTACCCCCCTCGGACCACACCCATTTTCGAACTCATTGCATTCATTTTGATCTCAACTACACACCTGTAAAAGTTGCGTGGTTATAATGCTATCGCGTTGACAAAATGTGTCCAGACAGACATATAAGCACCTGATATAAGCACCTGGCAAAATACTCAAAACTGTAGTGGTTCCCAGTACGCTTCATGTCTCCAGGACCACATTCTTGCCACGATGACACACTTTCAGTTTAATTTCACTGCCAACCGATCTGCCATTGTCACAAGGACAAGAGGACCGAAAGGCTACTTCCCCTAACCCTAACCCTAACCCAGTTACACTGGAAGGAGTAAAGATTACATATGAGTTGCAGACAGATGGAGTCATTTACACCTTTTCAACCTTCTCCAGAGGAGGCTGGAGATTGCATCTCAGTGTGTCGTTTTCATTGCGTCTTATCTCATCGTATGCATTTACACTTTACTTTTTTTTTTTTTAATAATCTGATCCGCCCAAGACGCCCGAAGTGAAATGGGGTATTAGTTCCTACTGCCATGCGCGGACCTGACACTGATAGTGCCATTCAGGTTGACAATAACACAATGCAAGGGGCCGTGCTGGCATGGCCAAGTTACTACTGTACTGGGTACAGGTAGAATCTCAAATCTCAACCAAGGAAGTCCAAACAAGACAAAACAAAGACATGACATGGTCTGGACAAGTCTCTAAGGTTATCACAGCAGCAACAATTTTCTCTTCCATTTTTATGCTCGCGAGGTAAACAAGTAAGTCGGCACAATACTACAAGATATACTCTTCAAGGTACTCCACTTAAATGTTCACTTGCATAGATGTGGCCTTTTATAGTAATGGTCACCATTGTCTTGCCCTGACTATGCAACTGTTGTGGGCAAATAATGCTGATCATACCACTCAGTACTATTGCAGGGCATTATGTGGTGTTCATATGTCGCAATAAAGATTTAAAGTAAAGAGGTTGTGGCGGTAGATGGATCCATAATCGGTACAGTCAATTCAGTCAGCTTTGGGATTTTGAGGTTACGCTTTGTGGCACCAATGAACGTGGTGAATTTCAGTTGAAAAAAAAGTTTCAATTGAAGTAACTGGTACGGCTTGTTTAACTGAACTTAACAGTAACATTAACAGTACTGAAGACAAAAACAAAATACTGTTCAGAATTTTTGTAGGATTTCCCTCCTGCTTCCCAGCGTAGGTGATATTGTAAGGAAGAGAGAGGTAGTTTGATAGGAGTGGACAGGAGCTGTCCACCTGGCTAGCTCCATCACACAAAGCTAAATAGTTAATAGTTAAATAGCTATTTGTTGTTGAAATAGTTCGACATTTTGGATTAGATGAGATGGATGTCACTCTCATATCTGTGCACTCGGTGTGGAGCCAGAGCCAGGGGGTGGTTAGCATAGCTTAGCGTGAAGACAAGCGGCAGGGGTTACAGATTAAACAAACACATTCATTAGTAAGCTTTAGGGGTGTTGGTAGGTGTTGGACAGCCGACTTTGGACAGAGCCAGGCCAGCTGTTGTCCCCTGCTTCAAGCCTTTATGCTAAGCTAGGCTAACCAGGCCCTGACTCCGGCTCTGTGCTGTCCTAGCAGTCTGTGCATTTCCCAACCAAAGCGAATCTTCATATGGAGGAAAAGTACAAGACCACTAAGCTGTCATGAGTTTTTATGTGTTGTCTGTAAAATGACTATGGCAACTTACGTTTTCCTCCTCTCTCTCATTTCCACACAGCATGTAAATGTGGAAATATGGGTAGGTGTGCATCCACTCGCTGTGTGTGTTTGTCATGGTTGTCACCGTCCTTATGTTGGTTATTACAGTCACCGTCATGAGCATCGACAGTATTGAGCGCTAGCAGAGTTGCCGTACACACTTTGTGATCTGTTGAGTGTCAGCCTGTTGAAGGGAATGGAGATTTTCAGATGTGACTTCATCGAAGTGGAGCCATTGTACTGAAAGATATGCAAGCTGTTACGGAGGCAGGCGCATTTACTTACACACACACACACACACACACGCACTAACACACTTTATTAAGTCTCTGTTATTCTAGTCGGTTGCAAAAAACTATAATCTATGATAAAACTGTTGGCAGCCATAACAAAAAGGCATCACATTGTCGGCATTAGGCAGATTCAATTACGTTGGGTTAAATTACATCAGTTGTCTTGATTTTGTCTGGCGGGGGGGGGGGGGGGGGGGCTCCAACAACTATTAAAAACACATCAGTGAGCCACACTGTTGTACTGGGTGACATGTTCTTTCATTACCATGAGCACACGCACTGTAATTTATTTTGACTCAATCCCACACACACACACCGTCCTGCTGCCCCAAATACTCACTAGAGCCACCAAATGTGAATTAATCCGCCGCTGAAAATAGTCCCCAACAAATGCACTATTTCCCCCCTGTTTGAGTAACGTTTGATTAAAAATGGCAGTGACCGGATGTTTTAGGAAATTATGGAGCCTTTTTTTTTTTAAAAAATGCAACTTTTTGTATTTGTGGGGTGATGAGTTTTTAAAGATTTATGTCGTCAGTAGGAACCAAAGGGCTTGAAGCTGAGAGCCACAGACAGTCAGAGAGTATCGAGAGACAGACCAGGGATCAGACTTTTCGCGAGATTTGTTGACAATGAGAAAAATGAAGAATAACTCTAACCTTATTCTTTAATGTGTATCAGTTATGATATGTTAATTAGACAGGCGAACCACAATACTACAGATGAAAATTAGCCTCTAGCTATATCTGGTACAACATATGTATTGTGCATCGCCCCTGTTAAATAAACAGAAATGAATCTTTTCTTCAGTTCCATCCTCATCTAGACACATGGAGTGAACCGCACAAGTTGAGTAACGTTGTGTTCCGAGGCTGCATTTTTAGTTATTAGCGATGTTACGAATGTCAATGTGATTTTTTGAATGAGGTTTTCTCACTTCTGGAACAGAACCTGGAAGGCCCAGCTTCACTCTTATAAACTCTTCAGGGTGTAGAAGGGATGTGTTGTATTTTCCCACAACATTCCACCCTTTTGAGCATTCGATGCTCACATCAGCAAAATACAACACTAAGCTAGCTAGCCCGGCTCTGTTCAAAGGTAAAAAAAAAAAAAATCTGCCTACCAAAACAAGCGCATTAAACAAGATTCCAGAAAGTCACTGCACTCAGCCCCTTGTCTCTGGTCTTTATGCTAAGATAAGCCAATTGGCTGCCGTGTTTAGTGCATACACATGAAAGTGGCATCGACCGTCTCACCTAACTCTGTAAAAGTGAAATAAGTGTACTTCCCAAAATGTTGAACTATTCCTTTTGCAATTATCCACAGCGTCATGGTTCTGCCATGAGGCCAGAATCAAAGGCAGTTCCCATTGAGAGTCAGAGGATTATATCAACACGCGATTGCTCTGCAGGAAAGGTTCCAATAGAGGGTGGCCAAAAAAAAAAAAAAAAAAACGAGCCGCTCTCCCAAGGAAAGTTCTGTTTTGGAGTGGCAGACAGAACCGTAGCAGCTAGTGGGAATGCTGCCATCCGGCAAACAGATCCACCTCTTCTCTCATCAACAAAGTCCAACCGCATGACTCGGCATAGGAGAGCAAACAGTACAGATCCATGAAAACACAACAAACTGGAGAGACCCCCCCCCCCCCCCCCCCCATTTCAACTGAAGAGAGGAGGAGAGAAGATCAAGAACTAAATGAAGAGAAAGAACTATTTCCCACGCAAGTGGACAAACTGTAAAATGTCTTCAATCCGAACAATTGTTTAAGGTGCAGCAGTCCCACCTGAGCTACTCTCTGAGCTGCTAACCAGTCGAGTTGATAACAGTGAAGTTGTCTTAACTTGCACACTTTTAAACGTCCTACGCTGTGGCCATCTTGGCTCTGAATGCCTGACCAGACTTTATAGCAATATTGTGTTCCCGAGTGCCACGGTGGCTCTGTTCACACCACTCGAATAAGTATGAGGGGTTAGAGAATGGGCAACCTGGTTTATTCTACTCGGTCTGGTCTGTGATTAATCACTATTTAATCAAGGCGTATGGACCTTAGTTATTGCTCTGTGGGGGAATTACAAAAACAACTTCTTTCTTTCTTTATGAGGTGGAAACCTCTGATGCTCTACTGGCACAAACATCTGTAGATGCTTTGGAGCACTGCTGCTTTATTACAGTTTGACTATCCTAACTATGTTTTCTTCTGGCGGTATCACCGTCCATATGACACGTTAACAGCTACACTACACGCAGTTTGTTTCCCTGTTTTTCCTGTCTCCGTAAAGTCTCTTGTATATCCTACTGATAAGAGGTCCAGGATACAAATCTCTAACCACACGAAATCAGTTTAAAACCAAAATCAATAGATTTTTTTTATTTATTTTTTTTATTACTTTAGCAGGTTTGTTCAAGTATTTGTCGTAAAAATCAGCCGTTTTTTTGATTGGTCAGACAGTTTACTTGTGATTGGGGAGTGTTTGATTTAATGCACCACAGCAGCCGCTCTGAACACAAAGCGTCAATAGTGCACCCGATCAAGTTTAATTATATACCGTGGAGGCCCGAATCATGATTAGGATTCTTATTTCATTAGACAGCCCCGGGTGACGGCAATTATACTATCAGCGAGGGATGTTAACGTGTGATAATTGATATTTGAACTTTGGAACCACACAGTAGTACCTTTAAAAATGATTAGTGATATACGGAGCTTGCTTACTTTATTTCAATTCTTGTTTGTTCGTTTTCCTACAACTTTATAGACAAAGCATTCTTTTTAAATGGAATACCTGTCTGCGTCCGTTTTGTGGGACTTTCTGTCTGTACTGTTTATCGATATCTCTGTTTCTCACTGTTTTGTTTCTCTCTCTCTCTCAGTGACTTCTGTCTTTTGTAACTCTGCTCTTTTTTTTTTCTCTCTCCCACTTGTCAATGTCTCTCCGTCAGACGGCACAGGGGGGCGGTCATCGCACCTTACTTTACGGACACGCTGTCCTGCTGCGACACTCCTACAGTGGAATGGTCAGTGAACACACACACACACACACACACACACACACACACACACACACACACACACACAGAAAACAACTCTTAACTATACTAAAGGTACAGGCTTGCCAATATTATTAAAGGAACATTCAGTCAGATATTGTCTAAAACAGAAATCGGTCAAATATACAGTTTAAGGTCCCATTCAGACAGGAATAATATTCCAGGGTTAGGGACTAAGTCACCGTTACAGATGGCATTTAAGCGATTACTACATTACATGTGATTCTGTAAATATTCTTGTAAGAGAAAATAATGAAAATCAAATGATTTGATTTCATATTATTATTAATTATTAGATGATGAACTACTCTATACATTTATATATATACATATATATATATAGCTGACCCTCTAACAGTTAGAGGGTCACGGGCTGGAGTCGATCCCAGCTGACATTGGGGGAGAGGCAGGGTACATCCTGGACAGGTCACCAGTAAATGTAGCCATTTACCATTGACTAAATGTAGGGGGAGGGGGCACTGGGAGAAAACTTGGTGCGGTGATATTGTTAAATACATGTGGTCACCATACATAAAATATGTTCTATGTCAGCAGACAGAATGATTGAAATTCAAATAATTGAATTATTATTGAAATCATTATTGATAATAATGAAATTCAATAACAATTGAAGCCCATTTGATGAGCTTGCATGAAGGCACGCCAAATAGGACCATAACACACCAGAACTGATGACACTCTTACAGGAAGCCCCCCCCCCCCCCCCCCCCTCCCTTTTTGATACATCATACCCACTCCTGCATACCTCACTGGATTGTTTACAGACACATCATCATAACACACTGTCATGTGTAGGAATGAAAACAAAATGAGAGGGAGGGGTGAGGGACAAAAAAAATGTCTTCTGTCGTAGCTTATGGCAGAAGCCATGAGTGAGCTGAAAACGAATATGTAACTGGGGCTGCAGCCATTACTGGGGTGGGGGTATAAAAAAATCACACTCGGGCTCTCCAGATAGTATTTGCGCACGTATTATTAAAATCATCTGACTTCATTAAATGGGGCGATATACAGAACCAGTGTGCTGTAGCTGGTAGACGATCCAGCCTATCAGTGGGATTGACGGGATGAATTGTGTTTCTCTGTGCAGTACCTGTGCTGTCTGTCCACCTCCCGCTCGTCCACAGACAAACTGGCTTTTGATGTGGGACTGCAGGAAGATACCACAGGTAGGAGTCAGACACATTTTTTATTATCAAATCATTTGAATTATGTTGATATTAAAAAAAACTTGCAATTATTAGAACCGTCTGCCGCGAAAGGCAAACTGTGTTCAAAGCTGCCCTAACAATTATTTCATGTAATGTGTCACTTGAACTTCTTTTAACGTTTTGGTTGTCCAGCCCAAACCTTTACATATAAGACATAAGGTCAAAGGAGAATGAACATTGGACTTCAGTGTGTCTGCTGGTGTGTAAATAAGCAACTGTTTACTAAAGCATCAGCTTTACAAGGCCATAATATGTCAAAAGCACATGTGACGTTTAGCTTGTTGATCAACGCAGCTTTAAATTCCTGTGGAGATCCCAGCGTTTTTTCCAAAGATACTAAATATGTCAGGTTACATTTTGAGGAAAAGAACATTATATAGCTTCGATAAAACGTCTGAAGGGCCTGGGGTCAGACGTGACTCAGGTAACGTTAATACAAGCCGCTACCTTGACGGAACGGCCGGAAGATAAGAACGTGGATAGTGACGCGATGAAAGTGGATGTCACCGCCTCTTTGAGGGCGGACACCTCGTTGGTTATAAGAGAAGAGCTAAGAAGTGTGTTAGCGGAGACGTTTGATGCCGTAAAAAAGTGAGCTGCAGGCAGTGCGTGCTGAAATTGTAAACAAAGTAGCCGCCACCCGGTCTGAAGTGGAAGCATTAAGGACGTGGGGGGGTGGCCAGTGAAACGGTGGCCCCTGCAGACTACAGTAACTATGCGTAAAAACCAAGTGGAACGGCTGCAAGAGAAATGCGAGAAAATGGAAAAAATTACATATACCTTAAAAAATTTTAAGGAGATAGATGCCTATAATGCCTCTGTTACTGCAATAAAATAATGTTTTCTGATTTTTTCTTTATTTAATTCTAATTTTATTTATTTCATTTTATTTATTTATTTTATTCTATTTTATTTATGTATTATTATTATTATTATTATTATTTTTGGTCTTAATTATTGTATTATTTGTGTTGATGTGGGTCAATTCTATCAATAGCTAAGGTGTAATGTATCATTATGATTTTATCTTGACCGTCTACGTGTTTTGTATTACGTCCTGTATGTGTTCTCATGTTCAAATAGAAATAAATAAAAATAAAATAAAAAGTCTGAACAAGCAGAATATACACTATATTGCCAAAAGTATTGGCTCACCTGCCTTGACTGGCATATGAACTTAAGTGACATCCCATTCTTAATCCATAGGGTTTAATATGACGACGGTCCACCCTTTGCAGCTATAACAGCTTCAACTCTTCTGGGAAGGCTTTCCACAAGGTTTAGGAGTGTGTTTAAGGCGATTTTTGACCATTCTTCCAGAAGCGCATTAGTGAGGTCACACACTGATGTTGGACGAGAAGGCCTGGCTCTCAGTCTCCGCTCTAATTCATCCCAAAGGTGTTCTATCGGGTTGAGGTCAGGACTCTGCAGGCCAGTCAAGTTCATCCACACCAAACTCTCTCGTCCATGTCTTTATGGACCTTGCTTTGTGCACTGGTGCACAGCCATGTTGGAACAGGAAGGGGCCATCCCCAAACTGTTCCCACAAAGTTGGGAGCATGGAATTGTCCAAAATCTCTTGGTATGCTGAAGCATTCAGAGTTCCTTTCACTGGAACTAAGGGGCCAAGCCCAGCTCCTGAAAAACAACCCCACACCATAATCCCCCCTCCACCAAACTTTACAGTTGGCACAATGCAGTCAGACAAGTACCGTTCTCCTGGCAACCGCCAAACCCAGACTCGTCCATCACATCGCCAGATGGTCACTCCAGAGAACGCGTCTCCACTGCTCTAGAGTCCAGTGGCGGCGTGCTTTACACCACTGCATCCGATGCTTTGCATTGCACTTGGTGATGTATGGCTTGGATGCAGCTGCTCGGCCATGGAAACCCATTCCATGAAGCTCTCTACGCACTGTTCTTGAGCTAATCTGAAGGCCACATGAAGTTTGGAGGTCTGTAGCGATTGACTCTGCAGAAAGTTGGCGACCTCTGCGCACTATGCGCCTCAGCATCCGCTGACCCCATTTCCGTCATTTTTCGTGGCCTACCACTTCGTGGCTGAGTTGCTGTCGTTCCCAATCGCTTCCACTTTGTTATAATACCACTGACAGTTGACTGTGGAATATTTAGGAGTGAGGAAATTCCACGACTGGACTTGTTGCACAGGTGGCATCCTATCGCAGTACCACACTGGAATTCACTGAGCTACTGAGAGCGACCCATTCTTTCACAAATGTTTGTAGAAACAGTCTGCATGCCTTGGTGCATGATTTTATACACCTGTGGCCATGGAAGTGATTGGAACACCTGATTTCAATTATTTGGATGGGTGAGTGAATACTTTTGGCAATATAGTGTATATGACGATGTCAGACAGTATGGCGTGCTGTCAGATGATAAAGCTCTTGAAGGGGAAAATAAGACAAACCAAGAGGTAAAGGTGATATTAGCAACACAATTCCCCCTGTGTTCTTAAATGGCGTGAACACCAAAGGATAAATGATTGTTTCAACTATATTAAAGAGCACTCTGGGTCTCTGCACTACAGACTGCTGCCGTCTGTGTTGTGATACCAGTCAGGGTGTCCTCTGTCTGTGTCTGGCAGATATGATCTGACTCCGGACCTGCTGCTTCTCACTTTTAGAACAAAGTCAGAACAATGACCACCGCAAAGTGCAGCCTGCTCTGTTCTCATTCTTGACCTGTTTTTTTTTTTTTACGAAAATGATGCAAATTACAGTACGAGCAGAACAGCTGCAGGACAAATCTAGGCTAGCAAAGTGGTACACAGGCTGAGGTACTATTACAGGACTCGCTATGTGAGTCTGTGAGTCATGTACACATTTCTGCTTGATTTTTCTGAGCTATTGTTTGCTGTGTGTGTGTGTGTGTGTGTGTGTGTGTGTGTGTGTGTGTGTGTGTAGGCGAGGCGTGCTGGTGGACCATCCATCCAGCATCAAAGCAGCGTTCAGAGGGAGAGAAGGTTAGAGTGGGAGATGACCTCATCCTGGTCAGCGTCTCCTCTGAAAGATATCTGGTCAGTCGCAGCCGTGTCTTTCTTCCCCTTGTTATTTTCTCCTCGCTGCCTCTTTCACTCCTCTCGTCCCTTTTCCTTTGTATTGTTCCGTCTCAGCAAGTCTTACCATGAACAAATAGCGACTCCGTCTCTGTCCGTCTTTCGATCACTCACCGATTTAGAGTGCAAAACCATGGACGGCCGTAAGCTCTGCTGACCCCGTACTGATTGAATGCCTAGTCCAGGCCTGCCTTGCTAAATACAGGACTCAGATTGAGGACCGTCCTAAGTGTTGGTGTGTATTTGGGTCTGTGTGGGGTGTTTTTTTAAATTTATTATTTTTATTTGGCTCTTATGTTTCTCGTCCTGCAGCATCTGTCCTACGGTAATGGCAGTCTCCATGTAGATGCAGCCTTCCAGCAGACACTGTGGAGTGTGGCTCCCATCTGTTCCGGCAGTGAAGTAGCACAAGGTACACCTGTCCGCACTGTTCTCTCCCTTTCTTGCTCGGTGAAGGTATTGTGCTTTTTTTCCAACAGTCGATCCAGTAGTGTTTTCAAGTGAAATTAGAACTTACTTTGTGGCACAGTGAACAACCGTGTAAACAGAAAGGACTATATCCTAATCAGCAGCTCCTCGGTTTCCTTTGCGATTGTGATGCATTGTGGGACAATAGTGCGCCGATGTGCAGCGCAGCTAAAAATTCAAGCATTTGAGTTTTTGTACTAATTACTAATACTTCATTTAGTCACTTTTCCAGTGTGAAACCAGCTTAGCATGAATATGTCGTGTGGAATTAGGACACTGCAGCTGTCTCTGGATACTGCCTGTCAATTATATTCATATACAAATATCACAAATTTGCCTCAGGGGGCTTTATAATATGTACAGTATACAACACCCTCTGTCCTTAGACCCTCTAATGTCATTTCCTCCTTCTTGTCTGCAGGTTACCTGATAGGAGGAGACGTCCTGCGCCTCCTTCACGGTCACATGGACGAGTGTCTAACTGTTCCATCCGGGGAGCACGGGGACGAGCAGAGGAGGTAATGCAGTTGCAGCTGGATTGATTTATGGGGATCAAGATGGGAAATCATTTAGGTGATATATTTCTGGTTCTATATGAAGTAGTTTTTACTTGCACTGGTTCTGTGTAGAGATTTTGAGTTTTTAAGAGTTTTTTTTTTACCTGACCTAAATGTTCTGAGTTATAAAATGAGAGAATGAATTAACCAGGGGAAACGTATATGTATTATGAGACAGCAAGTCAGGTATAGGTATTAAAACGGGTAATGGGTATTGATGTGAACGCTATTTACAAGTTGGAAACTGGTAGTTAGGTACTTCCCATGTGACATGATCAGCTGCTGCAAGCACAGCGGAGGTGTTTGTGGTGTCTGTAAAACATATAGGTATTTGTTGCCGTACAAAACATTTTAGCGTCATTATTCAAATCAATTTTTCAACGTCAAGGTCGACTGTGCGATCAAAAGTTTTTTAAATTTGGCTCTCCTTCACCCTTCAGTTTAGATCAGTACATGTACAGTATTCATGGCCCGCAGGAAGACAAAAGCAGAAACTCCCATTGCAGTCTGAGTTGCTCTGCGGTGACTGAGACAGGGAGGACTATTAATAATTATAGTTTTAAGATGTTCCCAGAGGGGACAGCCATGTTGTTAAACAATGCTGATGGGAGTGCTCTCCCCCTGACTGTCTGCTGAGGTTTATCACTGAGTCATCCAGGTAGTAGCATATCTAAACTAACATCAAAAGCAACTGGAGAGCAAACAATTCGTCTGAAGATCGCGATCGTTTCATTTTTACCCACAGGACGGTGCACTATGAGGGGGGAGCAGTGTCCAGTCATGCCAGGTCCCTGTGGAGGCTGGAGACACTGCGGGTCGTGTAAGTGCAACACACACACACACACACACAAGTAGATTCACATATATACATCAGCGGACACACACTTCCACACCGTCAGATCACCACGCATAAATATGATATAATATGAAGTATATCTGTCTGTTTTTGGGGATTCCTCATAGTGTAAAGAGCCTAGCATGGATTGGTAGCACTTACTATACTGTGGGCAACAGAGTAGTACATGTTAAAAAATATTTACAACTTTTTACTCGCAGTGTGTTGCTAAGTAACAGCGCAGTATCAGGGCATGACGCTAAGTTTTAGACATGGCTTCCAGGTTGGTAACCAGGCAGCAGCTCCTTGGTTGCCCAAATTGGCCGAATGGTTGCCGTATTTGAACCGTTACGTGTAAATTTGTGAGTGATAACGCTCTTTTGTTTCAATGACGGAAGAATGATATTGAAAATAGTCAAACAAATGTGACGTAACAGCTTTTGACAGGCTGTTAAAATGAAATGGATTTCACTGATTAGCATATGTTGCAGAAATTGAATCTAGTGGTAAAAAGCCATTCAGATGCAATCCGATTCGTTTTCAGATATTCATCTCCACCCCAATGCAGCAGAGGTGAGTGAAGATGAGGAGTTGCCGGGGCTCACAGCATTGAAGCAATGCTTGTTAAAAATCACATGAACGCATCTTTTCCCATAAACAATTACTCTTGACAATCCACAGAACACACTGTCAACAGCTTTTAATTGGAACCACTTTCTGAAGAAACCTTCTCATTGATGGTTATCCTCATATTTAATATATATATAAATATTTAAATAGAAGTTACATTTTGCTTTAAATGACTAACTTTCAATTTAATCTTTCAATATGTGCCGAGATGTCAGTTTCCTTGGCTTGGCTTGTTGTAGCTGGAAAAGCATGTTGTTACTAATAAGGTTGGGGTCTGTTCCATTCAAGTGTCCCAGTGGGCCTTGATAGTTACCAAACATGGACAATGCCAGGGCCTTGGAACTGACATACCTAAATGGAATCCAGCCAGTGTGAGTGATATCAATTGCACACCCGTGTGTAATTAAAACATCCATTCTGAGAGCCCACTGACTGAGATGAAAAAGAAGGAAGGTGGGACACACACACACACACACACACACACACACACACTGTAGATTCTTTTTGACCCATATCTTGGAAAAAAAAAACATCTTAAACAAGCTGAAGTCTCGTTGCTGTTGCTTTTGCTGTATCTGCGCCGTGAACACGTGCGACTCGACCGCACAGGACTGTGTGCTGGCGTGAATGAACATTAGCTTCTAATGTAGCCTCCGCCAGCGTCTTTTACAGTGCGTTCATTATATTTTGGCCACTTAGGGGCCGTAGAAGAAGCTGCAAACACAACATTGAAACGGCCCCGTTATCGGCAAATGCAATTGTTGTGGCTATCGTTTGGATGGAGTTGTGTTTCTGTTTTTAGCTCTGTTTTTGGTCTCATAAACTCGCTCTAAATGCTCCATGATGTTATTTTAGTCGCTAACTTACGTCTGCTTTCTAAAACACTCTGAAGAGCCGTAGCCAGATTCTGCTAGGGGCCCCCTGGCCACACAGTAAGTGAGCTGTGTATTGTGCGTGTGAAACTACCCTGTCCCAGGTTTGCTAGTTTGTGGCAATTTGACACCCAAATGCATTACATGGTGTCAAAACTACATTTTGGCATAGGGCCCCCTCTATAAGACGAGGTAAATACACAAAATGTATCATTTTTTGTATGATGTTTTGCATTTGATTTTTGTAGTTATATGTTCATATCTGTGTGTGTGTGTGTTTTAGTATTTATGTCTCTTTATGTGTTTGTGTCCAGGTGGAGTGGGAGTCACATCCGCTGGGGTCAGCCGTTCAGACTGAGACATGTGACCACAGGGAAGTATCTGAGTCTCATAGAAGACAAATCTCTGCTGCTGATGGACAAAGAGAAAGCTGACGTCAAGTCCACAGCCTTCTGCTTCAGGTCCTCCAAGGTACAGAGTCCACAACATCCACAGCACTGTCTGTGAAGGCTAGGATGTGTTTCGGCTTCATAAGGTCAAGTGCAACCGAACATCATTTTGCATAAAAGGTTGTACGGCGTTACAGTATTAACATCAGGGGGCTTTCTGGAATCATAATGAATGCTGACTCTGGTATGGCCTGATATGACGCTACAGATTTGGCTAGCCGGAGATGCTCCGGAGCCGAGGGGCAAGGACAGCAGAGTCCCAGTCACCCCCCCAGAGACTGAGGCACCTGTTTGTGTGCCCGCATAAATACGGTGCTGGCAAACGAATGCTAACACATAGCTAACTGTCCTAATATCGTCACACAGTGTTCACCACAGGTTCTATCAGCTGTCTAACTCGCATTGGCCAGTATGTCAATGAATGAATGCAAATTCCTGTCATGTGACATTTAATCGGTGTTAGTTACAGTGTTCAGTTTTGGTCTTACCTTCCTCTTTCCTTCAGGAAAAGTTGGACCCTGGTGTGAAGAAGGAGGTGGATGGGATGGGTGTTCCTGACATTAAGTATGGCGACTCTGTGTGTTACATCCAACACGTTGACACCTGCCTGTGGCTCACGTACCAGACTGTTGATGCTAAGTGTGCACGCATGGGTGGAGTACAGAGAAAGGTACCTTACTGCTTTAAACCATACTGCACCTTTTACAACTTTTTGTCCCCCGTGCCTCCTTTCTTACAACTACAGTCCACGAGTTTATGACCGCTTCGTAACATCAGAGTAAACCTTAGGTGCATGTGTCCATGCTAACAGCGAGCCGCTAAGTCAGCTTTGAGGGTTTTGAGGAAGACAAAGGCACAAAAACGTCTGAATGGAGCTAATGTCAGGAGGTGAAGGGGGGAAGACGTACCCGAGCTAATGGTGAACCAGCCCAAACCTGGTGATACACCATTTTATTCACGCCAAAGGCGACCCCGAAAAAAAAAAAAGCAACGTTGATTATTCAGTTTGTTCTGTTGCAAAAATAAAACCAATCCCAGGTCGGTGTTTTTACTCCTTACATCCTTACTCCTTATTTCAGGCCATCATGCACCATGAGGGTCACATGGATGACGGGCTGACGCTGTCTCGGTCACAACACGAGGAGAGTCGCACTGCCAGAGTCATCCGCAGTACTGTCTTTCTGTTCAACCTCTTCATAAGGTGGATTACCGCACACACACACACACACACACACAGAAAGCAATAGATACCATAGTATGGCAATAAGACACTAACAGATTGGTATCCGGTTGGGTTAAACTCCAGCAGCAATCTGAAACGCTAAAGCCGACGTCTTGTGATTGACGGGGATTTATTGCAGCAAATAGTGAGGCACATAGTGAAGCCCACCAAGTGGACAAAATGCCCTTTAACTTGAGAACTGTCTCCCTTCAGTGAACACAGGGCAGGACTCTGCAGAGGAGCTTGATACAAAGGATTCTACACCATGCGCCTTGTTGTTTTAAAGCAATCAGCAGCCGCTCCGTGTGTGCGGCAAACATACTGCAGCCTCCCCGTTTAATCTACTTGGTTAAGTTCTGCTTCCCATAAAATCCTACAATATTATTATTTTTTAATACAGTATGTACGCAATTTAGGTTTGTTACCCTCTTTTCTAGTACATACAGAGTGCGCCTCTGTCAGTCCTTGTGAGGAAGACATCTGGACAGCCGCAGTGGCAAAATAAATACAAAGAAAAATACACTAAGCGTGCACTGTGGCACTTGTTTGAACTTAAACATTAAGCCCCGCACATTAGTTTGGGATGGCGAATCATCACATCACTGCATCAGACCAACGCACAGCAGCAGGTAGGAGTGCATAAACAATCGGCTCAAGCCAACAAACCGAGCTTAAACACAGTGAGAGCCAGCAGCCTGAACGCGCCGTCATTCTGAATCAAAATAATAACAACAAAACCGCTGTGAGTCAGCTTGCAAAGACAGTGAGGGATTTCTTCTGCTCTATATGCTCCAGGGGCCTGGACACACTGAGGAAAAAGGGCAAGAGCTCCACTCTAGATCTACCAATAGATTCGGTCAGTCTGAGTCTGCAGGATCTGATTGGCTACTTTCAACCGCCCGGAGATCACCTGGAACACGAAGACAAGCAGAACCGACTGAGAGCTCTGAAGAACCGACAGAACCTCTTTCAGGAAGAGGTTGGGAACGTCTGTCTGTCTGTCTGTCTGTCTGTCTGTCTGTCTGTCTGTGCGTGTGAGTGTGTTTGTATTTGAGTGTGAAGTTGAATTTCCTCTTCAAAGTCTGTTTTTATAATGAAATTAAAGGATTTTGACAACATATTGAGTCCCTCAAGGAAAAGTAACATCAGCTGTCTGTGTCTGTGTTGCCCCATGGCATCTCTTTCACAGTTTTGTTGATCACCTTCACGTAGAGTCCAAATAACAGGCAGTTTTTTCTCATTTAATCTGTGATTTCCATTGTTATTTCTTAAAAATCAATTCACGTCTCGCTGTTAATTTTGAAGTCCTTTGCAACTTAATGACATATTTTGAGTGCACGCGAGTTTTAAAACTCCTGTGCAATGTGCATTTGCGGGATGCATGAGATGTTCTCTTGCACTTCGTCAGTGTTCCATTCTAAAGCGTGGATGGAGACTGTTTGCAGTTTACAGAAACATGTAGGACAGCCTTTGTCTACAGAGTCACTGTTCACAATTCGGAACCCTCTTTATCAACAGTATTAACACTTAAAACCTCATGCTATGCGCAGTCTCTCTCTCTCTCTCTCTCTCTCTCTCTCTCTTGTGCAGCTGAATAAACCAGTAAAAAGCAACAACCTCTGTGTCTGTAGGGGATGATCAGCCTGGTGCTGGAGTGTATTGATCGTCTTCATGTCTACAGCAGTGCAGCTCATTTTGCTGAGGCAGTAGGAAAGGAGGCAGGAGAGGCCTGGAGCTCCATCCTCAACTCCCTCTACCAGCTACTGGGTACACACACACACACACACACACACACACATGCACACAGAAGTATATGATTACAACTAGTTGCATTGTCTTACACTCGATTTCACAAAGGGCTTTGTGGAAACTCCTCAAATGAAATTCAATTGATATTCATGTCTTTCAAAGGGATGAAAATGTACTCAGTGGACAGATTAGGTTAGAATGAACACTGTAGCTATCGGAGACAGGAAATAGTAAGAAAAGCTGTTGCCGTCATCGCACAACACAGCAGCACCTCTCAAGTCGTGTCCTTTTCCCGTCTACCTCCCAGCTGCGCTGATCAGAGGAAACAGGAAGAACTGTGCACAGTTTTCCGGTTCGTTGGACTGGCTGATCAGCAGGCTGGAGAGACTGGAGGCCTCCTCCGGTAGGTCACACTGATCACCACTCTGTCATCATAAAGTGATCACGTTGAAATCAGAGGGTTTTTCATTTCATCATTTGTGCTTTCTCGGGACACAACAAGAAACCTTGAGGCTATTTATTCTACTGTTTGTAACGTAACGTTTCACAATAAATGAATCTGGTTTTCAGACACCACACTACACTACTGTATTTTGTGTATTTGTATGTGTATATAGTATATAGCATATGTATATACGTGATATGCTCGGCATTTTAATGACATGGATCTGGGTGTTTATGTATCTTATCTTACCACTAGGGGTCCTCCTAAAATGGTACTAAAAGCTCCCAGCTCTTCACAGAGCTGCTGAAATATTCTAATGTGAGGAACTAATTCAGATCGATTTGATAAGACTGGCATTTGATAGACTTAGTGTCAGTGGAGTCTCTCCTAACTCCACCAGCTGGGAACTTCTTTTGTAAATACGGCACCTGGTTTTTAAATGCTTTCTGTAAATATGTAGTCTTTCTTACTATACATGTTTTGTATATTCTAGGTATACTGGAGGTGCTTCACTGTGTGCTAGTGGAGAGTCCTGAGGCGCTGAACATAATCAAAGAGGGGCACATCAAATCCATTATATCTCTGCTGGACAAGCATGGACGCAACCACAAGGTACAGGCACTTGCTTTATGTCGACATGCATAGTGTACACGTGTCTTTCACACGCGATAATCCACATGAATATTTGCGTGCGGTTATGAAAAGGGCCCCAGGAATCTGTGGGCAGAACCTGAGCTGGCTGAGGACACAGCGCCGGATGGACAAGTCTGCCAGAAGCAGTGAATTCAAAATGTAGTCACATTTCTCCTTGCTTTACTTTACATTTATAAGTGGATTACATCGTCCCTGGAGGGCATTCACTGAGCAAAGCCCCTGGTGGTTTATATGTGATCATACTGTAACAATGATATGTTTACAGCTCTTAACACATTTTCTGGTATGCGCGTACCCGTTCTAGGTTCTAGATGTGTTGTGTTCGCTGTGCGTGTGTCACGGTGTGGCGGTGCGCTCCAACCAGCACCTGATCTGCGACAACCTGCTGCCAGGAAGAGATCTGTTACTGCAGACCCGCCTGATCAACCACGTAAGCAGGTAAACACAAACACACCCATTTTACTGTGGCGTGCACGTCATCGAAAAAACTGCACAGATGCTGTCATTCTAACCCGCCAGGAAGTCGTTTTCAGACTTCCCGTGTCAGGTGCATCGCTGACAGCCTGTCCTCTGCTTCATCTGCCCAACAGCATGCGTCCCAACATCTTCCTGGGAGTCAGCGACGGCTCCGCTCAGTACCGGAAGTGGTACTACGAGCTGATCGTGGATCAGGCGCTGCCCTTCGTCACAGCAGAGGCCACTCACCTCAGGGTGGGCTGGGCCAACACCAGTGGCTACGCGCCATACCCCAGTGGGGGAGAGGGGTGGGGGGGCAACGGGGTGGGCGATGACCTCTACTCCTACGGCTTTGATGGACTCCAGCTCTGGTCAGGTGAGGTGTGGGTCTGTGTGTGTGTGTGTATCAAGAGAGATGATGGTAGTATAACTACTGTAGATGTGGCTGCTACTTAGACTTCTATGTGCTGACGAGCTAAATGATATTTGTACATCTTTTTGCGTACCAATAAATTAGGACAAGCTTCTCCACACATTTCCAAATAACAGGACAACATATCATGAAAAGCATTCACTGCATATGCTTTGATGTTATTATTTACACAAAGAAACTGGATGAACTCGGATGCAGTTGCAGACGGAAGATTAAAAAAAAAAAAAAAAAATCAGATGTTAAACTCCAAACCAAACTAAAACTCTGTCCTCACTGCACAGGCTGCATTGCGCGGACCGTCAGCTCACCCAATCAGCATCTTCTGAGAGCGGAGGACGTGGTGAGCTGCTGCCTGGACCTCAGTGTGCCCAGCATCTCGTTCAGGATCAACGGCCAGCCGGTCCAGGGCATGTTCGAGAACTTCAACTCTGACGGCCTCTTCTTCCCTGTGGCCAGCTTCTCTGCTGGAGTCAAGTTAGTGCATTCAGTTGTTTTCTGTCATGTCAGGGGAGTCTTGAGTATATTTCGTCTGACCGTCAAACACATCAAATGACCTTCAGAGTCACCTTCTACACCGTGAGACTAAAAAAAAAAAAGGCCAGATTTCTCTCACGTTTTGTAGCACATGTTACGCTGCGTAATGATAATCAGCCACAACCTCTTTGACTTACTGACCATATGTAAAATGAATTAGCTTATTTCTTGCTAAAAATACGCAGGATGTTAGTTTCTTGCCTATTGAACAACTAGTTGAATATAGGACAGGCAACAGTAAAAAATACAATGGAATAAATGCTAGAATTAGGCTGGATTCCGACCAAAATCTGGTTAGGGTTAGTGAGGTTGTCCAGCTTTTGGTTTGTTTTATTTGTGGCTATTTAAATGTAATTTTTACCTATATAACTACACTTGTCTGGGAAATTGTCCAGGAAGCTAAAATCTTACCAGTCATACTGACAAAACAAAGTCACCAACTTGTTAGTGAAGTTACAGTCACTGATTAAGTTGGTACAGTCTGCTTCCTTTGACATTTGGAGAATGTAAGTAAATACTTTTTTTTTTCCCATGTTGAAATCATACCCTGTAAACCATCATCTCTGCTCTTCCTGTCATCTGTCACGCTGCAGATTTCGTTTCCTCCTCGGGGGTCGTCATGGGGAGTTTAAGTTCCTCCCGCCTCCGGGTTATGCTCCTTGCTATGAGGCGGTGTTGCCCAGGGAGAAGCTAAAACTGGAGCCCAGTCAGGACCAGACTGCAGCCAAAGACCTACTGGGACCCACTGTTACCTTGAGCCAGGCAGCATTCACCCCCACGCCTGTAGACACCAGCCAGGTACAGACCACTGTCGGGGGTTATTACCAGCTTAGAGGAGTGATCATTTATGAAGACCCAAAGTGTTCAATATTGTTATCATTATGAAATAAATAATATGAATAATACATTAGATACATATACAATACATTTTAAATGATTCCATTACTATGAAGTGTTACTTCATCCTGCTTCTTTTCACAATAACAAAGTTTGTTTAAGGTCATTTTTATTTAATTCCAGCAGTTTCAAAATGTCCTGTGTTTTCCCCCACTGAAGCAACAGTGATGTCCTGAGTGATATAAATGAACACCTTGTGTGTTTTTCTGTGTGTGTGTTTGTGTAGATTGTGCTGCCACCTCACTTGGAGAGGATCAGGGAGAAGCTTGCAGAAAACATCCATGAACTGTGGGTGATGAACAAGATAGAACTGGGCTGGACCTACGGTGCAGTGAGTGTCAGACAAACTGCGTATGAAACACTGTCTATTAGTCCCTTTCAGACTCTCCTTTATGCTCTTCATTAAATCTAATGACAATTTAACATGTTGGTCTCATGTTTGAATATGCACCCGATATAAATCATTTTTCCCCTTGTGGTGCGGGCAAAAGAAGTAAAAAAAACAAAAAGAAAGTTGTACATATTAAAGGGTGCCAAGTGGAGACCGGGCAGGACTGGTGGCATTTCTGTGCTGCTGGAGACTGGGACTGGGATGCTTGGCAGCTGAGTGAGTCTCTGGGGCGCTGGGCAGCTGAAGCTGGCAATAGCGTTGGGAGCCATAACGGCCATGTCTCCTGTGGCCACGTTGTGAAAATTGCCAGGCGAGTTCCATAAAAAGGTGACCATTGGACGACAGGATAACTCCGCAGTTGTTCCATAAAAGGCTCCTGGGGATCAGGGAAAAACCGGCTCAGGACAGGCAGGTAGCGGGAAAGCCAGTTCAGGACAGGCAGGTAGCAGGCTAGCCGGCTCAGGACAGGAAAGTGGTAGACTAGCTGGCTGATTGCTAGCGTGCTAGAGGCTAGCTGGCTGGAGGTCAGCAGGCTGATGCGAAGCTGGCTGGGGGCTTGCTGGCTGGAGGATAGCAGGCCGGAGATTGAGCTGGTAGCTGGGAACCTGGGGTTGAAACCCAGGAGCAGGAGCAAGAGTTGGCCGGGCCGCCAACTGGGGACCAGGAGCAGGAGTCAGCCGAGCCGCCGACAGGAACAGGAGTTGGCAGGGCTGGCGATGGGACCAGGAAAAGGAGTCAGCCAGGCCGCCTGGTCGATTGGGGACCAGGCAGGACTGGTGGCATTTCTGTGGCGCTGGGCAGCTAGGAGACCGGGATGCTGGGCAGCTGAGACTCTGTGGCGCAGGGCACGCTGAGACCCAGCAGTGTTGAAAAAAATCTGCGACTCATTCAGGTATCGAGTTGCTCAGCCAAGGCTTTGAGGAAACCTCCCTGCGTGCCATAGACAGAGCTGCCTCTCTATACTCATTATTAGCGGCCTTCCTTCAACAGCCTTCAATGCATCAGCTCATACAGTTCTTCAGAAATAGTGTCTGCTGGGTCCATGACTGGCCAGTTCATACTGTAGCAAGGCACACAGGGAATAGGAAATATTAGTTAAATATTTAATCAATGAAACCAGGGGGGACGAAGACTTGGACGGTGAGACAGAACAGTTGGCAGTCCAAACAGGGAAACAAATCCAACAAGGATCAGGCAAGAATCAAAGTCCAAAATACAGGCAAAGGCTGTATTCGAAACCACCTAACATATTAGCAGTATATACTGATTTGGCCAAAATGTAGCATGTAGTATGCAGTATGCAAACGTACCGATTCAGAAAGAAACTCCAGTATGCATCGGACTGGTCTACCTCGCATACTGTGCTGGCGGTGGATTGCCATTAACATTATGTAAACTTTCACTTATTTCACCTTAGCAGTCCACCGACATCTGTCTGCAACCCAGTTACTGAATCTTCACTCATATTAGATCTACAAGGCCTCATTTCAAAGTTTTTTCCGACTTTCATAAGGCAGGGGCATGATACCTGCATGATTATTACTTCTGCTTTCCGAAAACGGAAACCGGCTAAGCCTGGCCTGGCGTACTGCAAAATAAGTCGATTTGACAGTTTCATACTGCATACTGATATGAAAAGCAGTATGCTGTATGTACTGCATACTGCATTTGTCGGTAGTATGTAGTAGGCAGTTTCAAATACAGCCCAAACCCAAGCTGTAAAAAAACAGAATAAAATCAATTAAATAAGTTACACAGTTACAGTGAAGTTACAGTACAGTGCAGTAATAGGTTATAAGTTACCCCAAATGCAACATAGGAAATAAAAGTGCAGTAGAGTTTTGAATTTAGATTTCTGAAGTGGCTAGGGTTGGGGCACATTTGATTCTGACTCGAGGTTCTACCAACTGACTGCTTTCTGAAGATCCAAGAGCCCTGCTGGGTTTATATTCTTCAAGGAGATCAGAAATGTATTTCAGACAGAGATTATTGATTGATTTATCAACTAGCAGAAGCGGATCTAGAAGCAGATCTATTCTATTAGTAACAGGAAGCTAGTGTAGAGCTTTAAGAACAGGAGTAATGTGCCCGGTTCTCTTGGTTCTTGTTAGAACTCTGGCAGCAGTGTTGGGAAGACCGTTACAATAGTCCACCCTGCTGGAAATGAATGGTCACCAATGGCAACAACAAGGGCCTCGGCCTTCGAGATATGATCTGAAACAATTGAGGATTATTATCTGTGCCAGATAATCCCAACCCACTTTCCAAGTATGGTCTTATGGTCCACAATAATAATATCAGACCAGTTAACTGGAGTTACCTGGATGCCACTTCAGTTATATGACTACATGCATCCAGGTCTCCCTTGGTTCTCAGTGTCTTGAGATCAAAGCGTGCCAAGCAACAGGCTCCCTTACTGTCCTAACCTTTGCTTGCTTTTGTGTGTTTCAGGTGCGAGATGATAACAAGCGGCAACACCCCTGTCTGGTCGAGTTCTCCAAGCTTCCTGAACAAGAGCGAAGCTACAACTTACAGATGTCTCTGGAGACTCTCAAGTAATGCAACAGTGCAGTGAGCAGCATAAGATGTGACATCTAGATCAAATATTTATCTGTGACGCCATTAACCCTAGATGACACACGATGCGTTCGTACTATACATTAGCAAACTCTTAAGTTTCTTTCTGTGGGTAATGGTAACATGTTTGTTGTCAGTATCAAACACCTGACTACTAAGTTACGTGTTTGATCGTGTGTGTGTGTGTGTGTGTGTTACAGGACTCTACTGGCCTTGGGTTGCCACGTTGGCCTAGCAGATGAACATGCAGTAGAGAAAGTCAAGAGCATGAAACTGTCACCAACGTAAGTCACCTTAACCGTCAGTGTAATAAGAGATGAGTAATGCCACAACTCAAGAAGGACGGATGTAATGATAAAATGATGGGGAGACAGTGGGACATTTCATGAGAGGACTAATGGGACGGATCAAAAATAATATTTAGACGACCAGGGGCGTCAGAGGCTCTTAGACATTCAGTAATTCAACTCTTCTCTGTGCAGCTATGAGTTGTCCAGTGGTTATAAGCCTGCTCCTCTGGACCTGAGTCACATCAGACTGACCTCCACTCAGGAGGCCATGGTGGACAAACTGGCTGAGAACGCACACAACGTCTGGGCAAGAGACCGCATCCGCCAGGGCTGGACCTATGGCATCCAACAGGTAGGACGCTGTGACACATGTTGTTAAATACTGGGCAGTGTGCGCGTGTGTTTGTTTATGTGTTGAAACAGACAGACAGACAGAGAGGGGACGACACATCAGACAAATATATAAGTGAATGAAATAATAAAGATAGAAATGAAATATGACAATAAAATGAAATACATTTATACATCTATATTCATGTGTGAATGTGTATGTATGCGGATGTGTGTGTGTGTGTGTGTGTGTGTGTGTGTGTAGATCAGAGGAGGTTGTTCCTCCTCTATTTTTGAAAGGCAAGAGGGAGATATGAAAGTATCATTTATAGAATAATTTTTCTTCTTTGGAAAAACAAAAACCCATTATTGAAATTCTGATTCTAAAATGCTCCAACAGCGACATCTGCAGGCAAGAGGGGGCAGGGCAGTCTGTGTGAAGTGGTGGTGGTGGTGGGGGGCAGAGGAGGACGGGCAGCTGCTCTCCTTCTTAGGGTTAGGGATCTCTTATATCAAGTTAATGCCAAAACACATTGGTGTGACCTAAACTGGGACCATATTCTCAGTCTGCCATTCACAATGGGGTTGTCTTTTTTTAGCCGAGAGATAATGGTGTACAATGGTGAATGTTTCTGTTCCAAATAAAGGAAGAGGTGCATTTATCTATCTCTTCAAGAAAGATTTCAGAACAAACCGAGAACAATTTGAAACAGGAACTAGGTCTGGGTAGAATGGTCATCTTGACGGAATTGATCCTACCTGTTAGGGAAACAGGAATCAGTGACCACTGGTTTAAGTCTTGTTTATGTGAACCTGTCTTTGGCTACTTTAATCGGAAACTGTCTAACTGTTGATCTGCATGATCAAGAATTGGAAATATTGTGCTTTTGGATGGGGTTAGGGTTAGGTTAGGTTGAATTGTGTAGCCTGACATTTCCCCAAATTTAGATATAACGTCCGGGGATTTAAGGATAGATGTGTCGGGTTCAGAGATGTAAAGAAAAAGGTAATCCGCGTACAATGATGTGGCCACCCCTGTTTATACCCATCAAGTCTACCTCTTTTCTCATTGCGATGGTTAAGGGTTCTATGGCCATATTAAACAAGAGTTGGGACAAAGGACAGCCCTGTCTAGTACCGCTTTAAAGGGGAAAATAGTCCGATTTTCATATGTGTTGTGTATGTCTCCTAGGGAATTTCTTTAAATTTTGCACAAACATCCACTTGGACAAAACACATATTTTGGCCATAACTCAAGAACTGATGACCATATTTCACAGTTAGTTGGACAATTGATTGGTGACACTTTTGACTCAAAAGTCAAGGTGACTGTGACCTTTCTGACTCTGATTCTGATTCTGAAAATGACCTTGACAAACACGTTTTTGGCCATAACTCAAGAACTGATGTTTGATGGGATACTATGATGAAATGATTCCATTTTTTACCCAAAAGGTAGAAGGTCAACTTTACTGTGACATCATAATGTCCTGGAAAAACACTTTGTGACAGCTGGCCGGACATTGAATAGCTGACACTTTTGACTCAAAGGCCAAAGGTCATTGTGACCTTTTAAAATAGGTTTTTAGCCATATTTTAAGAACAAATTGGGCGATTCCAGATCTCACAGACACATGTTGACTGGGACGACACAATGAGTGAACAAAAACTAGCACAGTACGGGCTTTCCTCCAATCTCGTCCGTTCTGCCTTTCACTTCCTGCCTCATTCTGAATTTCAAGCATCATCGGAATCACATGACCGCAAACAACATATTGGAGCATGTCAAGCTAATCGTGATCCTGTGATTGAGTGAGTGAGTTTCACCTACAGCTCATAGAAAGGCTTCCCATTTTAAAAAAATGCCAGGAGAAAATAAAAGCACCACGTTTTGTGTATTTATGCTCTATGAGAATCCATCTTTACATAGTAATCCAGTACATGTATACCTGTTGAGTCAGTTGTCTCTACCTCTTCTCAGGATGTAAAGAGTCGTAGAAACCCTCGTCTGGTCCCCTACACTCTGCTGGATGAGAGAACCAAGAAGTCTAACAAAGACAGTCTGAGAGAGGCTGTCAGGACACTCCTGGGATATGGATACAACCTGGAAGCTTCTGACCAGGACCATGGTATAATACCTACCCTTCATTGTATGTCGTTCAATGACTTTTCATTTTTCGGAATATCTTGATATTTCGTGCGTTCCATGAAAGTCTACCCGTAAGATTGCTCATTAGATCGCTTACCTTCCCCTCTCCCCCTGCCTCCTTCTCACCCAGCAGCTCAATCTGACCTCAGCAACATGTCTGCTGAGAGGTTCCGCATTTTCAGAGCAGAGAAAACCTACTGCGTTAATGCAGGGAAGTGGTACTTTGAGCTGGAGGTAAGAAGAGACATGCTTACCGATATCAGCCATTGGTAGATACAAATTGAAATCTCACGATCTGTAATTTTTTTCTACACTTTAACTAAATGCTGTTACTATTGCACATGTGTTTCTTGATCCACCCTAATCTGCAGCCACCGAGCAGAATGTACTTGTTTTTTTGTCAAATGTCCCCAAACACTCCAACAGACTGCAGAGTGCAGCTATTGCCAAGTTATCACACTGAGCTTTTACTGTCACTGTTTCACAGATCCTAAACTGGATATTAACCTGTTCTTGCTTCTCCCCCCCCCAGGTATTAACCGCAGGAGAGATGAGGGTGGGCTGGGCCAGGCCAGGATGCCTCCCAGACCAGGAGCTTGGATCTGATGACCAGGCCTTTGTCTTTGACGGCTTCAAGGTGGCTGGATTTGTTTCTTTGCTCTACGCATTCCCATTTGTTCATTTTCTTGGCACTGCAATGAAACATATAACGATACATTTGTTATATTCACCATTTTTTACATTTTGTCCAAATTAGTCATAAATGGGAAAGCATTTTTTTTTTTCCTAGGTCCAGCGCTGGCACCAGGGTAACGAGCACTTTGGGCGTGCCTGGCAGACGGGGGACGTGGTGGGCTGCATGGTGGACCTGAACGAACACACCATGATGTTCACGCTCAATGGAGAAGTGCTGCTGGATGACTCTGGATCTGAGCTGGCCTTCAAGGACTTTGAAGTTTGTGAAGGTCAGTGCTAGGGCTGTGTGTAACAATGTAGTGTTAATTCCACTTAATTAAGACATCACCAAATACTGTAGCATAGGCCTTAATACAAATTGGTATACAAAGAGAGATGACACTAATTACATTAATTAAAGGTTTATTAAACTACTAACTACACACACACACACACAACTATAACGACTTCACATCAAAGTGAATGAATAAATGCAATGAATGCAGTGATGAACAATTAATAAACGTGTGAATGAGGCCATGGATACAACAACAGACAATTAATGCATGAAATGAAAACCACTTTAGACGCGATGACGCAGTCAATGATTATCTTGGCAAACTGCATTAACTTGTGTAAACACAGGAAACCACTAAGTAAATGACACTTTAACAGTGACCAATGAAGTCACCTTCATGCACCTTTCAGAAGCTGAGAGGTTATTGGGAAGTACAAGTGAAATACTTTACGATTCCATAATGCACCCTCGATCCCACACGGCGATTCGGCTTGAATCTGCTTTTCCTCTCTCTCAGGTATATTCATATTATTTTCTGGCTAATAATTACATTTTTTTGTTTTTTTTTAACCGAACTGGCAACACTGCCCAAGTAGCTTGAAGAAGTACCGGAACGGAACGGAGGGAGATCGATTGACAGAACGCATCACTTAGTTTGGTCTCTTACTTGCTTTTCGTGGTTGTAAATAGTGTGTGTGTGTGTGTGTGTGTGTAAAACTGACACAGACAAGAGAGGACAGAAGCAGTGTGCCCATATATGACACTCCAAAATGCGGTAGAGACTCTCAGCATAGTTTTTGATTACTTGACAGTATGGCGGATAGCCCCTCCTAGTGCAAAAGTCTTGCCACACAACTGTATATAACACCTTTTAATGTTTTACATCCAGCAAATGTTCAGGACAGGGGCCTCTCTATTCGCGGTTTCCTCCCCCTCACTGTAAATCCTCAGCTGTTCAAATTCCTCCGTAGACAGTTTTCCAGACAATTATTTCAAGATGCACTCCATGTAGTGGACTGACCTTAGACCCAGCAGATCGGCTGCAGAATGTGCGTTCAATGAACTCGGCCCAGCTGCATCTATTATTTTCTTTAGAGTAACGACTCCAGTGGTGGTATTGGGCTGTATTCGAATCTGCCAACTGTACTAGCAGTGATTTGGCCAAAATGTAGCATGTGGTATGCAGTATGCAAACAAAAGCAGAATATGCAGTACCTCAAAAACACCCGGATGTCATATCGATTCGGAAAAAATAGACAAACCATTCTGCCTTCCAATCTGATTCATTCCATCAGTTCCTTTTATCCTCACAAACTAATGTATGTAGGGGAGTTATGTCTTAAAGTATAACAATAATTAAATAGAATTTAACATACATCAAATTCACCACCACCCATGTCGGGATAAATTATAGCCAATTAACTAAGTCTCATAAGGTATACTAAACTATCAATTTGGAACAAACAATATACAATCGAACTAAATAAACTTAACTAAAAGTGTGTGTGCGTGAGTGTGAGCATGTGAATTCGGAAAGCAAGTCCGAGGCTTTACGTAGCCAGTTAGGAACCAGAGTTAGAAGCCAGCCCTCTATAGGGGAGCTGGGATTTTGTTGACCCCGCCGGGGCCGTAGTCCAGTGGAAGTCAGGTACATTAAATTAAGTTATGTCTGAGTTTAACATCAGATAATCGCGGGTCATCCAGGTTTTTAATGTCCTTAAGGCACGCTTGAAGTTTAGCTAACTGATTGATTTCATTTGGCTTGATCGATAGATATAATTGGGTATCATCTGCTTAACAATGAAAGTTTATGGAGAATTTCCTAATAATATTGCCTAAAGGAAGCATATACAAAGTGAATAGTATTGGTCCAAGCACAGAACCTCGTGGAACTCATGTGTGAATGAGTGGAATAACTAACATATGTCAGCCAGTAGGCTAGTAGGATCAATTAATTTATGTAAATACATTTTCACATTTCCTGTTTCATTCGTTAAATAGACCACACATCCCATCTTTATCTCATCTGGATTAGTGGATATGTGTAACCAGTTCTTGTCAGGTCAGGGTTTTATTGTCCCTGCATCAAATATCAGCATGTTACAACAAAACTTGACAAAACAAAAATGGTTAGTTAAACATAGCATATTAATTAATGTACATTTAATTCTGCGTGGCAAAGTCAGTGAACCCATATCCTGGAATGTGGGAGTATTAGCAGTTATTGTCACGTGGACGCTAACTTCCATTGGAGGTCTGGCAGGGTCTGTTTTATGTTTCATGTAGACAAACACTTGTCACGGAATGTTCAGTCTTTTATCAATAAAAGATACAAAATGTTCATCAGCATCCATGTTGATCACGCAACAACAACAACATACTCACATATTCACATTCACTGCACTAACCTTGCTTAACAAGAAGCCTACAAAGTAAATCATACAAAGGATCCTCATTATGCTGAAGACCCTCCTGGTTATTTCGTAAACCCTTTGACACAGAATGGAGTTGCACAAATGGTCCATTAAATGGTTTCTCTATGCATAGTGTTACAGGAAAGTAATGCACAAAGAGCTTCATGTCAGTATTTGATTTCGTCTGTCCGTCTCCAGGTTTTATCCCAGTGTGCAGTCTGGGCGTATGTCAGGTGGGGAGAATGAACTTTGGTAAAGACGTGAGCACTCTGAAGTACTTCACCATCTGCGGCCTGCAGGAAGGCTACGAACCATTCGCTGTCAACATGAACCGGGATGTCACCATGTGGCTCAGCAAGAGGCTGCCTCAGTTTGTGCCTGTGCCCCCCAACCACCAACACATAGAGGTGAGGGGTGTCACCTGCAATACACACTCAGGACCACCTGGTAGAATCTGCCGTTACTGTAGATTTCTGGTAGAGCATTCAATGGCACTGGGCTGCGATCTGGACTAAAATGTATTCCCTTCAGACACATTTCAAGATAAATATTTTTTGTCTTCTATGTTTTTTTCCCCACAAAACCGTTAAATAAACTACTGAAAAGTACGCCGAGCTGATTATAACATGCCAAGTTGACAGTACAGACAGAACTAACGGTTTTTGATTTTCCCCCTCCTTTTTCAGGTGACAAGGATAGATGGGACGGTGGAGTCATGTCCATGCCTAAGGGTCACTCAGAGGTCATTTGGCTCACAGAACAGTTACACTGACATTACCTTCTACAGACTGAGCATGCCCATAGAGTGTGCAGAATCCTTCTCAAGATCCCCATCTAACGACAGCCTCTTCTCACCAAAGAGGGTAACAGTACCTCATACACACTGACATGCACATGTATACACACATATGAAAGATTGGTAAAGGTATTATACTGTATTGCACATAGGGAGATGTACATAGTACACCATTTGTTATACATTCAGAAATATTGCATGAGAGTGGATTGTCCATTTCGGTGTGCATGGTCTACTGGGAGCAGTGCTGATTGTAAAAGCCTGACAGCAACCGGGAGGAAAGACCTGCGGTACCTGTCCTTCATACACCGCGGGTGAGGCAGCCTGTCACTGAAGGAGCTGCTCAGTGCTACCAGAGTGTCCTGCATGGGGTGGGACCTGTTCTCCCTTAGGGATGATAGCTTAGCCATCATCCGCCTTTCTCCCACCACTTCCACCGAGTCCAGGGGGGGCATCCCAGAACAGAGCTGGCCTTCTTAATCAGTCTGTCCAGTTTCTTCCTGTCAGCCACTGAGATGCTGCTGCCCCAGCAGGCCACTCCATAAAAGATGGCTGATGCCAACACAGAGTCAAAGTAGGTCTTCAGGAGTGGCCCCTGCACTCCAAAAGACCTGAGTCTCTTGAGCAGGTAGAACCTGCTCTGGCCCTTCTTGTACAGTCCAGTTGTGTTGTCAGTCCAGTCCAGTTTATTGATCAGGTGAACACCCAGGTACTTGTAAGATTTCACCATCTCAATGTCCATTCCCTGGATGTTCACTGGTGTGGGAGGGGTGTGTTTGCACCGGCAGAAGTCCACCACCTTCTCTTTGGTTTTCCCCGCGTTGATGTGGAGGCGGTTCCGCCGGCAACAGTCCACAAAGTACTGGGTCAGTTCTCTGTCTTCCCTGTCGTCCCCATCTGTGACGAGGCAGACAATAGCAGAGTCATCAGAGAACTTCTGCAGGTGGCAGTTAGCAGAGTTGTGTGTGAAGTCTGCAGTGTAGAGGGTGAAGAGGAAGGGAGCCAGGACCGCTCCCTGCGGGGGCCCCGTGCTGCAGACAACCATGTCGGACTCACAGTCCCGTATCCTCACGTACTGTGGTTGGTTGTTGAGGTAGTCCAGAGTCCATACTGTGAGGTGCTGGTCCACCCCTTTGCGCTCCAACTTGCCCCTCAGAAGCGTGGGCTGTATGGTGTTAAAGGCACTGGAGAAGTCAAAGAACATGATTCTCACAGTGCTCCCAGCCTTTTCCAGGTGATACTTTGTGATCTGTGGAGGTGATACTTTGTGATCTGTGGAGGAGGTAGATGACAGCGTCATCCACCCCGTGTGGTGTGTTCACTGTCTGTTTCTGCAGGAGTTGGAGGACTTTGAAACTGTGTCAGACTTTGAGGTCCTGATGAAGTCTTCTCATGGTCACAATGGTCCCAATGGACCTGAGAGAGATGAATTCAATAACCACAAAGATTATAACCAGGAGAAGCCCTCCAAGCTCAAGCAACGGTAAAATCTCCATTTCCTCACATCAATATTAAAAAAGGTTATCCATATCCAGCAAGTCATTTTTACTAGTTTGTCATTGTGTTTGATAATTGTTTTTAAACTTTACAAACCAAAACCAACCATCTGATCTGCCAGGTTCATGTTGAAGAGAAACAAGCCAGACAACAGCTGTCCATCACCTATTCGTCTGTCAGAAGAAGTCATGGCCGACGACAGAGATGAATATGAATTCCTCATGCAAGCCTCTACTGTGAGACAACACACATACAAAATAAAATCCACAAAACACTTACGTGCAATATGTACGCCACGAGTAGCTCCCAAGAGAGCAAGTAAGGCTAGAGATGCACAAAATGGTTCTGAAATGAATATATGATATAATACAAACCGTTAGAATAACCACATGGGACAGGTCTACATGTCCTAGAAAAGTGTTATAGCTCAGTGGTTACATTTGTTAAATATGACATTAGAATTTATTTGTAGTTCTCAACTGTCATTCAGGTCTCTGGTTCTCAGCAAATAATGTTTATACCCTGCACCAGACAGAAGTGTTCACCCAAGTGTTCTCAATCCCATTATTTCCTATACGGGTGTTGTAAAGCCCTTTTGACAAGGTAACTGTGATCGAGGGCAACGCAGTTAAACTTGACTCCTTCTGTGCAGCACTACTATTCAGTTCGGATCTTCCCCGGCCAGGAGCCCAGCAGTGTTTGGGTGGGCTGGGTAACCTCTGACTTCCACCAGCATGACCCAGGCTTCGAGCTGCACAAGGTCCGAACGGTCACTGTTACCCTGGGAGATGAGAAAGGCAAAGTTCACGAGAGGTTAGTCGAGTTGTAGCCAAACCATATCTTCTTTGTGTTTGTGTACATGTTTGTGTTTTATATTAAAGCGTAGTAACCGTTACATGGTTGTGTCTCTGCGGTCTGCAGCATCAAGCGCAGTAACTGTTACATGGTGTGGGCTGGAGAGAGCAGCAGTCCTGGCCAGGGGAGGAACAACAACGGCTTAGAGATCGGCTGTCTGGTTGACACAACAAATGGACTGCTGACCTTCACAGCCAACGGCAAGGAACTCAGCACGTACTACCAGGTAAATGTTTGAAATGGTGCAACAGTGGTCCCTCTCTTCAATTCCTGCTTCCATCTTGGTTTTTCTCCCCCCGACTATTTTTGTCATCCTATCATCTGTAAGTTTACTTCCTGCACCGAAGTTTGCCTTCCTTTGTTCTTGCCTTGTTTTTTTCTCTTTATTCTCATGCATTTTTTTTTTGAGACAACCTGGCACCAGCTATATTAAAACCACATTCTCCAGTACATGTCTAATTGAAAGGAAACTGCATGTTTTTTTGTGCTGTGGCGAACGTATCTGCTCTGTAAATCATATGACTGTGTTCTCTGAGAAATGTGTATTTTAAATCCTTTGGTTTCATGATGAACTGAGCCACAGACTTTGAACGACCCACATCAGCTTTCTTCCTGATATTCTTTTCTACAAACGTCATCAGTCTCGCCCTGCACCTTGTCTTGCTGAACATGTGAAAAAGTTTTTTCCTCCTGTCAATAACGACAAAACATCATCGACGATACGTTCAAAAATCATTAAAACCTGATTGCAAAAAAGCAACGACTAATTATGCTTCCAGTTGGACTTTAGTAACTAGCTAAGCGCTCTCTCCTCTCCACAGGTGGAGCCCAGTACTAAGCTGTTCCCAGCAGTCTTTGCCAAGGCCACCAGCCCTAATGTCGTCCAGTTCGAACTGGGGCGTATTAAGGTGAGAAGGACGCACACATACAGCTGCGTTTCCTGTTGCTGCTTCATAATAAAAGCCTTCTAGCGGTACATAGGTGGAGAGATTTGAATGTTTTATGGAGAAACAAACACATAAATCACTTTTTGTTCACGTATTAAATGACTTGATTTGTTTGGCAAGATTTGCTATTGAAATCCTCCTGTCACAAATCCTGAAGAGGAACATTCGATGTCTGTTTAGTGACACTTTAGTGGCCAAGAGAGGGAGCTAGCAATCAGCGGGATTGATAAAGAGAATGAGAGCAGAGACCCTGTGTCTTTGCATTCTCTGTTTATAGTCTCTCCTGTCACATCAGTTTGGGATGAAATGACGTCTTACGCATGAATTTGTATCATTGTCGACGTGTCTGTTTCCTGTCAGAACGTGATGCCTCTGTCAGCTGGTCTGTTTAAGAGCGAGAGGAAGAACCCAGTTCCTCAGTGTCCCCCCCGGCTGCATGTGCAGTTCCTCACTCCTGTACTATGGAGCCGCGTTCCCAACCACTTCCTCAAGGTAACAGCTCTTACCTTGTAGTAGGTCTGCATTTGTTGGCTTTATTGGGGGCTTTTTTTTGTTTTGTTTTGTTTTGGATGACTGCATTTGGGATATAAAAGACAGAAATGTAGACAATGTTCAGATCACTAATTGTGCAACGTATAGAGCAAAGGGATGTGATGGCTGACAGTTTAGAAGAAATATATATATATATATATATAAGTGTGTACGAACAATTGGGACACAGCTGCTGTCTTAAATTCAGCTTACTTCTTATTTTCAGGTGTCAGCATCCAGAGTGAACGACAGACACGGCTGGCTGGTCCAGTGTAACGAACCTCTGCGTTTCATGTCTCTGCACATACCTGAGGAGAACTGGTGGAGTACCCACAGCTACACACACACACACACACACACACCTTTTCCTCCTCTCTCTTATTTCTCACGCAGTATCTGTGTGTGTGTGTGTGTTGCGTCCAGGTCGGTGGATATCCTGGAGCTGTCAGAGCAGAGGGACTTGTTAAAGTTTCACTACCATACCCTCAGGCTGTACTCTGCAATCTGCGCTCTGGGAAACAACCGGGTGGCACACGCCCTCTGCTCCCACGTGGACGAGGCGCAGCTCCTGCAGGCTATAGAGAATAAGTACATGCCAGGTAACACACACACACAGCATATGGATGAAAATAACTGCATCCGTAAGGAAGGAGTAGATGTCAGGGGAAGAAAACATTCATGTAATTAGTGCTACCAGGAAATGGATGTAGTTCATTAATAAGAATGTAAATAGTGCATTTAAGCCTTAATGTTTCAGTAGAATGTTTACAACTATCCGTCTGTCTGTCTCCCACAGGTTTGCTTCGTGCGGGCTACTACGACCTCCTCATAGACATCCACCTGAGCAGCTACGCCACGGCTCGCCTCATGATGAACAATGAGTACATCGTTCCCATGACAAACGAAACCAAGAGCATCACCCTCTTTCCAGATGAGAAGAAGAAGCATGGCCTGCCGGGCATCGGCCTCAGCACTTCCCTGAGACCAAGAATGCGCTTCTCCTCCCCAAGTTTTGTCTGCGGGGCCGGACCGTCGCATCGTAACAACGGCATCAACGGATCGGGAGACTGTTTCCAGTACAGCCCCGAATTCCCCTTGGACATACTGAAAATTAAAACCATCGAGATGCTAACAGAGGCGGTGCGGGAGGGAAGCATGCACGTACGCGATCCAGTAGGAGGCAGCACTGAGTTTCTCTTCGTCCCCCTCATCAAGCTGTTCTACACCATGCTCATTATGGGAGTCTTCCAAAACGGAGACCTGAAGAACATCCTCAGGCTGATTGAACCGTCGGTGTTCTCTGAAAGACGAGAGGGGCAGGAGGACGCGCACATGGAGCTGGATGTGGTGAAGGAGGTGGAGGCTGAAGGAAGAGGAGAGGATGAAGGGAGGAACATGCCTAAAGAAGGGCTGCTACAGATGAAGCTACCAGAGCCTGTAAAACTCCAGGTGACACTCAGTAAACCCTCTCCGATTAGCGGTGTATTTACATGCACGACATAGTATGCAGTTGTGCGGAACACTGACATAGAGTCAAAACACCGGGGGAGCACGACTTCACGCGTCACATATACCACAACGTTGCAGCCACCTCATGAACGTGACAAAACAAGCTCTGTATCTCAGAGGTTGAACCATATCTGCGGCAGACCAGCTGTTCGGCGCGATTCTCCCTAACAGCTGTAAAAATACAACATGCGTTGGAAACAGTTCTTTTATCTCGTTTCACAAAAAAACCCAAAAAACTCTGAGCTTTTTTTAAAACTTGCTGAGCTTTTATCAAATTCTGCACCCAAATGTCCTTTTATTTCCTCAGTTGGTGTCAGCACATTGGAAGTGTTTTTCCTGTGATAGTCCTGATAGCGTGTCAGTGTTAACTCTTAACACTAATTAGCCTAATGGCACAGAGAGAGACGACCGGTGACGAGCAGTGGAACACTTGGTATGACGATCAGAACATCAGAACCAGGAAATGAAACAACATTTGATGGCATTTCTAAGAGCTGGTGGCAAGACCTCAAACACCGTGAACCTTGAAAAAGTTTTTAAATGTGCAACGACAGTTACGCCAAAGTTTGATGACAGAGGGATGTTTTGTATACTACAAACTTATTACAGCTTTTTTATTATGTATCTATGTATCTGCATTATGTGTGAGACTGTATGTGTCTCATCTTTGTGTGTGTGTGTGTGTGTAGATGTGCCATGTGCTGCAGTACCTGTGTGACTGCCAGGTGCGTCATCGTATCGAGGCGGTCGTGGCCTTCTCCGACGACTTCGTGGCATGTCTCCAGGACAACCAGCGCTTTCGCTACAACGAGGTGATGTTGGCCCTCAACATGTCCGCAGCCCTCACTGCCAAGAAGACCAAAGAGTTCAGATCTCCTCCGCAGGAACAGGTAGGAACCCCACTGAAGGAAAGAGAGGCTGGGCTGGAGGGCAGAACAGTACAGAAGAGTAGGCAGTATCGTGCGGACCGGAGAATAACATGAAGCGTATTAGAGGATGTTGAATTAGGTCACGTCCAGTCCCTACAGAAAGAGAAGAGTACAGGAGATCGTGAAGTAGAACATAAGCAGAGAAGAACAACACACAATAGACACTCTGAATAAAAGTATCACCGTACTGATATTCACCGGCCAGCTCCCTTCTCTCCCATTTTATGGGCTTCAGTGTATGAAAGTGACGTCAAATAGCATCTTTCCAATGCGGGAGTCATCCCATTCAAAACCAAATGTGACCAAATGTGCGGTGGATGTCCGAGACGTAATCCAGTGGCTGTTTTAGGTTTCATGAGCAGAACTTGAATCACAGTCACACCCGCACGTGTTTCTGCAGATCAACATGCTGCTGAACTTCAAGGATGAGAAGCAGGAGTGTCCCTGTCCTGAGTACATCAGAGAACAGCTGCTGGACTTCCACGAGGACCTGATGAGACACTGCGGTAAACTACCAATAAGCTTCACCTATGCAGCCAACCAAACATTCCAGCGAAATACAATATCCTGGTTGCCCATGGAGATCAGTAGGGATCAATAATGACATCTGCCCTCTCAGGTATAGAGTTGGATGAGGACAGAGGGATGGACGCCGACGGCGACTTCACCATCCGAGGTCGACTCATGTCGTTGGTGGAGAAAGTGGCTTACCTGAAGAAGAAGATGGCCAACCTGCCAACGGAGAAAAAAGACAGGAAACCCAGTAAGTCCTCTGCACCAGCTGATCCACAGACAGCAGTTTGTTGTCGTTGCTCTCTGACAGTGACACAGTGTCTCTCTCTCTCTCTCTCTCTCTCTCTCTGCCTCTGCAGGTACGTTACAGCAGTTGATTTCCGATACGATGGTCCGCTGGGCTCAGGAGTCAGTTATCGAGGATCCAGAGCTGGTCAGAGCCATGTTTGTCCTGCTGCACCGCCAGTATGATGGCATTGGAGGGCAGGTTGGTTGGTGTCTCCGTGTGTCCCCTTTAAGCGTCCCTTTTGTTGGTTGTCTTGTGTCTGCCATTTCTTAGTACTGTAAAAGCAGCCCTGCTTCTTCTGTGGCTTCATCAGCTGAAAACCTTCAACAACTACAAGTTATTGAATTGAAAACACACAGTTGCACATAATCCTCGATATATCTGTAACGAGTTTGCTCAACAACTTGCTGCTGATGCGAGAAGGTGACGTTCATATGCGAACTGCATCAGAAATGAAAAGAAACAGATTAGAGTAAATCATTAAAGACATGTCCTCCAAAGTGACGTGTAACCCTAACAAGAGACTTAAAGGAACAATATGCAGAAGGAATAATATTCCAGAAATATGGATAACATATGGTAAGTGATAACAGACTGTCCTGCTCAGTCCGCTGTCTGTACAACTTGTCACAATGTCTCCGATCGTAGGAAATGTGATATTCACCTGTTTCTGTCTGTCCAGGTGCGGGCTCTTCCCAAGACCTACACCATAAACTCAGTATCGATCGAGGACACCATCAACCTGTTGGCGGCTCTGGGTCAGATCAGATCTCTGCTGAGCGTCCGCATGGGAAGAGAGGAGGAGAAACTGATGATCAGGGGGCTGGGGTGAGAACGCCAGCGCCCTTTAGGGTTTGTAATTAGTGCAAATCCTAAAGGGAGTGAGTTTCACCTGCCGCTCACGGAGAGGCCTCGCGTCTAAAAATGCCAGGAGAAAACAAAAGCGGCACGTTTTGTTCGGCTCCACTCTGTCCCTGTTCAGCCAGTACATCTACGATAATCCTTCATTAATCACTTCAACAATGTGTATTCACTGGAAACGTGCAGTATGATCAATATGGTGATGGCTTCCATTTAGCCAAAAAATGAAGTCTTCACTACATGAATATATATGAATATCTGAATCTGCACTGACATGGATGAAAACTGCAACTTGACTGGTAATACTGTATAGTCAGTGCTTATGAACCTGATGAGAGCCCTGATGATTACAGCAATGTGCCTTTTCACTTGTCCACCTTCCTCTGCAGTGATATCATGAACAACAAGGTGTTCTACCAACATCCTAACCTGATGAGAGCTCTGGGAATGCACGAGACTGTCATGGAGGTCATGGTCAACGTTCTTAGTGGAGGAGACTCCAAGGTATGAAGTATATATATATATATATATATATATATATATATATAAACTAGAGCCAGAAAATAGGCTTAAGTACTGAGGCTGGATCAGGTTGCCTGGAGTCCTGGAACGGCTTAAATCAACAATGTGGCTCTCTCTTAGGTCTTGTGTATGTAACCCTTTCACCATAGGCTCGTGATATGATAACTGATACTCATTAAAGTATTAACACACAATACTTGGTAAAATGGTGAAAGACGTCTCAGTGTGTAACAAGGGGAAACTACGATTCTCGCTCTCTCTAATAACTGATGAGAGGCTCCGGAAAATAATCCTGGTTTTGATAACCGATGATGTTTTTTTGACTTGTGCATTTGACCCTGAAGAGAGCAAAGACATTTAAATAAATACAGTGATAATAAAACCTCATGGACAATATAGCATTTTTTTTTTTTTTAGCTAGAAGACAATTGGTGCATGATTTTTGTGTTTTTGCAGGAAATCACCTTCCCTAAAATGGTGGCCAACTGTTGTCGATTTCTCTGCTACTTCTGCCGAATCAGCCGTCAGAACCAGAAAGCCATGTTCGACCACCTCAGCTACCTGCTGGAGAACAGCAGCGTTGGCCTCGGTGAGTTAGTGTGTGTGTGTGTGTGTGTGTGTGTGTGTGTGACTTATACTGTATCTGCTGCTTCTGTTTTTTTTTTTTATCCTCTCCACTGTTAAGTCCCCCTTCTTTGAAATGGCATAGTTAAGTTTACTGTATATAGTATAGTATATACAGTGCTTAACACATTTATTAGACCACCTGTCATAAAAATGAGAAAACACAAATATTTTAGAAATCTGTCAAAAACTTGTTTCAAACTAAAAATTGTATTGTTATTTATTAGGCAAATAACAAACTGGAACAACTAAATAGTCCTTATTCACATATATTAACCAGAAATCTTAATGTTCTGTATGACCTCCTTTGGCCCTGATAACAGCTTGCATTCTTTGCAACCACAAAACAAATGTTTCTGTTCAGGAATGCAAGTAAATAACTGTAATCTGGCATCTCAATCAAAAAATAATAAATGTGCTTTACTATTTTTTTCTGCTTTTTTGTAAAACAGTCAATTTGAGAATTCATGGATAACAACAATAATTCTATTTTAGCATTAAAGATATCATTTTGATTAAAGAGCTTGGCTTGCACATACTGGTGGATTAACCATTACAGAGACATCAGATATTTTGGTCATCAGCAATACTGTTCATTTAGGGCAGCGGTGGCAAACACCTTACACTGGGTGGGGGTCTAAATACATTTGTTAAGCACTGTACATCATGTACTTACTACAGCCACAACATCGATTTCAGACCATGTGGACGATATTGGTGCTGTGGTTCAATCAAGGATCGGACATTCATGCGAGTCCACTACCCGTGTGAGTGTGAGCAGGAGGCACATTGAAACAGTGATCAAATGTCTAGCGTGAAAATTCTTTTGTGATCTTGGGAAATAGTCATTTAGACAAATAATTCTCGCGGGCTGAGTATGGAATCTCTCCCTTGTTTACTCATTTATGATCCCCTACATAATAGACACTCAGCGGTGAGCAGTAGGTTGAGGTTTTGGACGTGGTCATCACTGACAGCTGTGGAGTTGCACAATATACATCAAGTCATTTTCGCATCTTTAATTCCATTGTGGAATTTAGGTAAATTGGAACCTGAACACTCAAATAAAATGGCGGACAGTGAATAGAATGTGCTAGATAGTGAATAGAGAGCGGTTTGGAACACGGTCGTGGACTTCATTAGCAGATGGATGGTGGACAGCATGTGACAAACACAATGAAGATTCTCTGCTCACCCCTGTGAGTTGTTGTCTCCCTGCGTATGTTGTTTTATAGACTGCCCATCCTCTTACTCGTATGCTTATTAATTATATCTTCTCCTCTCTTGTCCTTCTCCTGTCCTGTCCTCTACTGCCCCCTCTTCCCCTCTCCTCAGCGTCTCCGTCCATGCGAGGGTCTACTCCTCTGGATGTGGCTGCAGCATCGGTTATGGATAATAATGAATTGGCCCTGGCTTTAAGAGAGCCAGACCTGGAGAAGGTGAGGTTGACAGACATTCACACACACACACACACACACACACACACACACACATATGTGTAGATGCAGATGATGCATTGTGCATCATCTTAGTCCTCATGGTGTTACTTAGCTGAAACTAATGCAGTCTTATACAACAGTCCTGCAATAACTTAGACCTCCATGAAGTTCCTAATGTTATTTTTTTCTTTGTTGAAACTGTTTTAGAGGGGATTTGATTCAATTGCATGGTCACTTTGGAGCATGCAGTTTGTGCTGCTGCTGCTGCAGCATGTGTTATACTGAGAGGTGTTTCTGATATTCAGTATACACCAATTCATATTATTGATATCACTGTGGATGTACTACGTATTAGAAACACATCTCAGTGTAATGTTGCTCCTAAAGGTGTATCTCGTAAACTGGCATCTGTTGGAATATACACCAGTAAGCTTATCTTCATAATAAATCAATGTATGAATATTTAGTTGATATTGTTTTGACACATCCACACAAATTAGTGCCCATATGAAGCAGAGAAAAAAAGCACATTTCTGAGCTGGAAGCGCGCAGCAACCAATATTTTTTTTTTTTTTTTACTAATCATTCTTAAATGATTCATTTATTATCAGAATCGTCATTAATTTGTTTCCTGTTCATGTGATATAGTGTCAGTGATTGATGACAACTGGAACGCAAACACCTGGCAATACAATGCAGTCAAATGATGATCAATTCAATTCAATTCTGTTCATTTTTAGTTATATATCGTCAAATCACAACAAAAGACACTTTACATATAGAGCAGGTCTGCACCGTACAGAGACCCAACAGTTCCCACCGTGAGCGAGCACTTCGGCGACAGTGGCAAAGAAAAACTTTGAAGAACCAGACTCTAGGTGGGCGGTCATCTGCTTTGACCTGTTGGGAGAGAGAGAGACAGAGAGACACTGACACAGACAGACAGACAGACAGACAGACAGGCAGAGATGTATAGCAGCACCAGTAATAGCCATAGTAACTATAATAATAATGGACATATGACATAATAGTATGAATAATAGTAGTTACAGCTTTAATAGTAATTGAAATATGACTAATAATAGCAATAACAGCAGCCCAAGCAGGCCCATGGCAGCAGCAGCAGCCAGGCGTACCAGGACCACGATCCACAGGAACCTGCGAGACGAGAAAGCACAAAGAAACTCAGGGGAAGATATAAAGTTAGTAACATGCATCGGGGGGACATGAATGTGTAAAGATGGAGAGGAGGAAAGCTCAGTGCATCATCGGAAGTCCCCCAGTAGTCTAGGCCTATAGTAGCATAACTAGGGACTGGTCCAGGCAGGGCCTGAGCCAGCCCTTAACTATAAGCGTTATCAAAAAGCAAAGTTTTAAGCCTACTCTTAAAAGAAGAGAGTGTGTCTGCCTCCCGGACCCAAACTGGGAGCCGATTCCACAGGAGAGGAGCTTGATAGCTGAAGGCTCTGGCTCCTGTCCGACCTTTGGAGACTCTAGGAACCAGAAGCAACCCTGCATTCTGGGAGCGCAGTGCTCTAGTGGGGTAACAGGGTACTATGAGCTCTTTAAAATATGATGGTGCCGGACCAGTAAGAGCTTTGTAGGTGAGGAGAAGGATTTTAAACTCTATTCTGGATTTTACAGGGAGCCAGTGCAGCGAAGCTAATACAGGAGAAATATGATCTCTCTTCCTGGTTCCTGTCAGTACACGTGCCGCAGCATTCTGGATCAGCTGCAGAGTCTTCAGGGACTCATTGGGACAGCCTGATAATAAGGAATTGCAATAATCCAGCACAGACGTGACAAATGCATGGACTAGTTTTTCTGCATCTGTTTGAGACAGGATCTTCCTGATTTTTGCGACATGTCCTGATCAAAGACAACTCCAAGATTCCTCACGGTGGCGCTGAAGGCCAGAGCAATGCCATCTATAAATTTAGATACTGTGTTTCTGAGGTGTTCAGGGCCAAGCACAATAACTTCAGTCTTGTCTGAGTTTAACATCAGATATTTGCAGGTCATCCAAGTTTTTATGTCCTTAAGACATGCTTGAAGTTTAGCTAACTGATTAGTTTCATTTGGCTTGATCGATAGATATAACTGGGTATCATCCGCATAGCAATGAGTGTTTTCTAATAATATCGCCTAAAGGAAGCGTATATAAGGTGAATAGTATTGGTCCAAGCACAGAACCTTGTGGAACTCCATGACTGACTTTGGCATACATGGAGGATTCATCGTTGTCGTGTACAAACTGAGATCGATCTGATAGATACGACTTAAACCAGCTTAGTGCGGTTTCTTTAATGCCAATTAAATGTTCCAGTCTCTGTAATAGGACATGATGGTCAATGGTGTCCAATGCTGCACTAAGATCTGACAAAACAAGTACAGAGACAAGTCCTTTGTCTGATGCAATTAGAAGATATTTAAGGTTTAACTTTCACCAGTGCTGTCTCTGTGCTATGATGCGCTCTGAAACATTACAGGTTGGCGAGAATTGTGGTCTACTCGACCGAGAATTGTGGTCTACTCGACCGACCAGCAGAACGGGAGGGGTTTTTTTGTCATTTTTTTATTTAAGTTGTGCTTTTCACAGATAAACTTGTGCGATGTGTGCATAGATGAAATTATACAGTGACTCATATGCGATATAGTCATAAGTCATTTTCCTTGTCACTTTGTCACCCCCTGCAGGTGGTGCAGTACCTGGCTGGCTGTGGGCTGCAGAGCTGTGTGATGTTGGTGCGTAAAGGCTACCCTGACATCGGCTGGAACCCTGTGGAGGGTGAACGCTACCTCGACTTCCTGCGTTTTGCTGTCTTCTGCAACGGTGAAAATTTAAAGTTTGATTTCACAAGTTCATTTTCTCAGAGTGGACTATTTTGCCGGTCAGATTTGTAATTTTCAACTAGCAACTGTCGTACCTCTTTGTCAATGTAGTATGTTTTTTGGCATAAACACTTCAACTCTTCTGTGGCCAGGTGAAAGTGTGGAGGAGAATGCCAATGTTGTGGTGAGGCTTCTGATTCGCAGACCAGAATGTTTTGGCCCTGCCCTTCGGGGGGAAGGTGGTGATGGGTTGTTGGCAGCGATGGAAGAAGCCATTAAGATCTCTCAGGATCTCTCCAGAGATGGTCCCTCTCCTACTTCTGAGAGCAGCAAGACACTGTAAGATCACATCGCCATGTCTCATTAAGTTGCTCTTATAGTTTTAGATAAGGAGATTTTTTTTTCTCTACATAACATGTAGACTCTACATGTTATGTAGAGAAAAAAAAGTAGAAGGTAGGTGGAACTCTCTACATTGTAGAGAGTTCCACCTACCTTCTACTGTGTATTGATACAGTACTTCTGGGTCAGTTCACTCTGTTAGTGCGTGGCTGTTGTCACCTGCAAAGGTTTGGTGAGGGAAAAAACTGTGTTTTAAAATTGAATGTGTTTGAGATGAGAGTGGTCTGAACTATTTAGTAACATCACTGACATAATATTGTGTGTGTGTATGTGTGTGTAGCAGTGACATGCTGGAGGAAGAGGAAGATGATACCATTCACATGGGGAATGCCATCATGACCTTCTACGCTGCTCTCATTGACCTGCTGGGCCGCTGTGCTCCAGAGATGCATGTGAGTGACACACACACATTGTATACACACACACACCAGTTGCCTCTCCACTGGTTCCCGCAATGTTTCATTTTCTCAAGAAGAAAGAGGAAGAAGAGAGGAAGAGGCGTGAAAAAAGATTGGTGTGACAGTGGGAATATTGTCAATCAAACGCACTTTCTACCAAGGGAATTTACATCACTCTGTAACAGCTCAGACATCAAAGAACCCAAAAGCACGACTTCAGAGGCAGTAAGGTGAATGTCCAGAATCTTTAATCAAATCCAGAATGCAGGCAAAACCAAAGAGGAGCAGGCAAGCAATCGTGAAACTTAGAATCAGGCAAGGGATCAGGCAGGCAGAGTAAAACGGGCAGGAATTTGCTGGAGAGCTAGGCATGACACACTAGACAATCTGGCAGAAGGTAAGTGGATCTATGGCAATGAAATCCAGGTGTGGAAAAGGGGGTTGGGGAGATAGGCGATAGGGAGGTGAAGGGATAGGCGGGAGAAAGGTAACTGTAGGGCAGGAGGGAGTGGCAGGACCTGGAATGACGGAAATAGTTAAAAGGCAGGTAAACACAGGGCGAAAATCATGAAGGATGGTCTCTATCAAGGTGAACTTGTGACATCACAGGCGAATACAACTGCTCTGTCGGAACAAAATCGCTGCCCACGTTCGGGAAGATCGTCCATGTGGCCATCTTGCTGAGGCCAAAGTATGTAAGCAAACTACAACGCACACCCCCCAGTGATGTGAGAGATCAGGAAATGGTCAGGCCAATCAGAGGCCGCCCTACAGTCGGCACTACACGATGCGGTCTGGAGCACGTTCCAGGACCCCACTGTAGACGTCACGGGGTCTGTTGTGGATTTGATTTGTAAAACAACAGAGGCAAGTGTACCCAAAACTACCAGAACCATCTGAGATGCCACGCTCGCCATTGGCAGCCAACAAGCAAAAACACCTGAAGCAGAGGTTAATGGATGGGTGGGTGCACCTTTCACACCTTATCGTCCTTTCTGAGCATGACATCAGGAGGGCATCAAATAACGAATTAAAACCAAACTTATCAGAAAAATTAACATTTGGAACAAACATCAGCGTGATAGGAACTACCTAAAATGACAGAAACCATCTTTGGGAAAAATGTATTTGACTTGTTCTTTTTTAGTTTTGGCCCATGTCCCTTCCACTAACATATAGTCTTATGGCCTATACTGCAGCCAGCCACAAGGGGGCAATCGAGACTTTTTGGCTTCACTTTTAGGGTTAGGAGCTGTCATGTCGTCCATCTTTATATAAAGTCTGTGGTGAACACCAGGAAAGCAGCAGGACCAGATGGTATCAGTGGGCGGGTCCTCAAACTATTTGCTGTTCACAATGATATTCAACCCTATCGGTTGATCCTTGACTTCCTGACGGGCAGACCCCAGGTGGTGAGGATGAGTGGACACACCTCTTCCACCCTCATCCTTAACACTGGAGCACTCCTGCTGTACTCACACAACTGTGTAGCTACTTTCAACTCCAACACCATCATCATCAAGTTGGCTGACGACACAGCTGTGGTGGGCCTGATGACAGGTAACAATAAAAAAGGTTTATCTGAAGGAAGTAGAGGACCTGACCTGACTAAGGAGCTGATAGTGGAGTTTGGAAAGAAGCAGGGAAGGAACAATGCCCCCTTAATATCAATGGGTCATCGTGGGGAGAGGATGGACAGCTTCAAGTACCTTAGTGTCCACGTCACAGAGGGCTTGACCTGGGCTCTGCCTACTGACTCAGTGGTAAGAAAAGCAAGCCAGACTGTTTCACCTCAGATGCTTGAGGAAATTCCAGGTATTGCCTCAAATACTGAGGAATTCCTAATCCTCCTCCCTGCTGTGATCAGGAAGAAGGTACCTGATACACCAAGTCAGCACTGAGAGGCTCAAGAAGACCTTCTACCCTCAGGCCACTGGGATCCTACATGAAGTCACCGCCTAAGACTACTACTACATTTCACTGTGATTGTACCTTATGTGACAAAGAAACTTGATAGATTGATTGATTGATTGATACTCACAATAAGCTAATCCATTTTCTGTCAGTTGATCCATGCTGGTAAAGGTGAAGCGATACGTATCAGAGCCATTCTGAGGTCTCTGATTCCTATTGAAGACCTGGTGGGAGTTATCAGCATTCCATTCTCCATGCCCAACCTGGCTAAAGGTAAGAAAACCCTCCAGTACTCACCCAACCTGACATGCATAAAACAGTAATCCTGATTTGAAACAGGTCCAGTATGGAATGTGCCAGCACAAATAAAAGGCAGTGACTTGGTTGATGGTTATATCTTGAATTTAATCGTGGTTCTAATGTGTGTGTGTTAATGTGTTTGCCTGCGCATGCATAGATGGGTTGGTGGTGGAACCAGACATGTCAGCTGGTTTCTGTCCGGACCATAAAGCAGCCATGGTCCTGTTCCTAGACCGAGTCTACGGTATAGAGGATCAAAATTTCCTGCTACACCTGCTGGAGGTGGGGTTCTTACCAGACCTTAGAGCTGCCGCCTCTCTGGACACTGTAAGTGTGTGTGTGTGTGTGTGTGTGTGTGTGTGTGTAAAAACGTCTGCTTCGTTGTTGTAATGTGAAAGGTGTTGCAAATAGTGATTAGCCCAATTATCACCAACTGCAGCTCCCCTCAGCTCTACAGAGCATTTAGCTTCTTTCAGCTTATTGTTTTGGTTTTCCAGTTTGTTTTTCTCAGAGTTAAAAGGACTGACTTTAATTTGGTGGCCAGGAACGGTACTCCATATGGATGCTAATGCTGCAATTGTTTGCTAACATATTTGCAACTTTATTTTAACCCTAACCCTTTATTTAAATAATAAATCAGTCAATGTAGCTGTAAGTGACTAAATAACTAATGACCTAAACAGAAAACGTCTATCAAGCACTCCCTTCATTTGTCACAATTATGGTACTGAGAATTCAACACACCACATTTGCTGGAATGCAGCCTTCTGAAGACATTTGAACACATTTATGCAGACCTACAGTATGATCAGGCACCTTTGTAGACATGGTTGTGGAACGTTCAAGGTGAACGCACTAGGTCAAGGTGACTCCCTGACCTCGTGCAGGCCAAAATATCCATATATCTCTTATTTGCCAGAAAAAGCAGAAAATGTACTGAGAATACTCACGCATCGCTGAGCGTGACGTAAATCTGGGAGCTGGTTAACTCCCGATTGAAGAAGGTTCAAGAGACCTCTTTAATGAAGCTTGATCCAGGAGAATGAGGAGCAGTACAAGTGTTCAACAACACCCATATCTGAAGGTTACTTCCTGTCAGGGAGTCTTTAACCCTTTACTAGACATACAAGATTCACTATGTGTCCAAATAAGGTTATTATTAACTTAGGTTTAGAATCCAATACCCAATAGAATCTTCACACATCTTTAGCTGGGTGAAGATTCTATTGGGTATTGGATTCTAAACCTAAGTTAATGTAAGTCGTGTTGTATTTCACTTTACGTCACATTCAGTGCATATCTCAGAGGAGGGTAGGGTGGCATTCTCTTGGAGCAGGACTTTTGACTTGCAGTCTTTCTCAGCCACAGACTTTACCTTGCTCCTCTTTAATCCCACACTCAAATGTGTTTCCCTGCCTGCCAGGTTGCTCTCAGTGCCACAGACATGGCACTTGCCCTCAACAGGTATCTGTGTACGGCCGTGTTGCCTCTCCTGACTAAGTGTGCGCCGCTGTTTGCGGGGACGGAGCCGTTCGCCTCGCTGATCGACTCCCTGCTCCACACGGTTTACCGCCTGTCCAAAGGCTGCTGTCTCACCAAGGCCCAGAGGGACGCCATAGAGGAGTGTCTGCTGGCTGTTTGCGGGTAAGACTGGAATTAAAATGGACAGCAGCCAAACAGAATCCCACAGTGTAAATTATTGTTAAAACACCTGGTAGGGACAATGTAAGATTCTGACAAGTGGTGTTGATTTGGTGTGATTTATAGCTATGGCTCTATCAGTGTTAACTCATCTTATTAAAGCTTCAGTTTGGAACTCACTTACTTTCCAGATTATCCATGAACTTCAGCCACAAGTCACCACCTCCTCTTCTCATTTCAAGTGACCTTAACTCCCCACAGCTCTGGCGTCAACTTGGCTATTGCTGCTAATCACTACAATTGAATGTATTTAATTTCCCTAATCTTTGAAGCAGTTCCTCTTTGTGCTTGTTATTGTATTGTATTGTTTGTCATTTGGCTGTTTTTCTCGTTTTGTCTTGAGATCTGATTTGTCTGCTCTGCTTTTTAATACAGCTTCAGTGTGGCAGTTGAAATAACCAACTCATTTACATCATGTTTACAATGTGCAGTAAGCTGAGGCCTTCAATGATGCAGCATCTGCTGAGGAGGCTGGTGTTTGACGTTCCTCTGCTCAATGAACACACCAAGATGCCTCTGAAGGTGAGAGACACATCAGTAGTAGTGGCAAAAGTAAAGAATATTCATTTTACCCATTTCAAATGTGCACATTTCTACTGTTGGAGTACCTCAGCTCAGCCAAGCAAGATTGTCCACTATATCATGAAATTGTGATGGTGTGTCATGGTAATATTGAAGTTACCTTCTACAACACTGAGAATGTGTTGGATCATGGACCGCTGATCTTGCAGACGGTTGATGAATGTCTCCCTGACTTTCCCCAGCTGTTGACCAATCACTATGAGCGTTGTTGGAAGTATTACTGTCTGGCTGGAGGCTGGGGCAACTTTGGAGCTGCATCAGATGAAGAGCTACACCTCTCCAGGAAACTGTTCTGGGGAATATTTGATGCTCTTTCGCGCAAGGTGAGGCTGTAGTTTAGGTCTATTTCTGTAAAGCACGATAAGATGCGTAAATGTAGAAGGGGTACTCACAACTTTGGGTTGCGCTTCCATAAAGTTATGGGACTCACAAGAGACAGACTTACGAAAGAAGGGCTGACATCATGACTTTTGGTCCCCAGTAAGGGTCAAGCTCCTCAAATGTAAATGTTATAGAGGACAAATGATCTGATAAACACTCAACATCTGAATACCATGATCATGAAATTATTACGGAACACAAAACTTTGTAATTGCTGAGACAGGGATATCAGATTATAAGTAGGCATTGTTTGTTGGCTGCATACTGTAACTGAACATGCAATAGCATAAAAAAAAAAGTAGTGGCAAAGTTTATAGCCAGGCTTGTTGTGCTACCTGTGATTGTGTAGGTAACTTCATGCCTGGGTAGTACCACGTGCTGCTCAGCAGTTGCCATCCAAGAGAACATTACCATCCCATCACCCCTACTTGTTAATTTAGTTATGACTTAAATAATAAATCAATGATCACACAAATATCTAAGTCTTGAGACAAAGTCATTAGGTTTAAATGTGCGAGGAGACCCAGAGAGTGTTAAACCTGCAGTAGCAGCATTACAGTGCTGCCTAATGACGTATAACGCAGCGTGCTGTGCCTGTGTTCTCATGATGTAGCGGTATGACCAGGAGCTGTTCAAGCTGGCGCTGCCGTGTCTCAGTGCTGTGGCCGGAGCTCTTCCTCCAGACTACATGGAGTCCAACTACATGGCCATGATGGAGAAACAGTCATCCATGGACTCCGAAGGAAACTTCACTCCACAGCCTGCAGACACTGCCAAGTATACAGCTTACGTGTTTCTTCTCTGTTACTCCACAAGACAAGACATTTTTCTCATGCTTATTTGTTGAAGTTATCTTTGGTGCAGATCCAATTATTTACAGTTATTAGAATAAGCTCAGAAGATTGTTGGCTTGGCTTGCAGTTCAGATTGAAAGCAGGTGACCCCACATATTTGAAAGGGTTGTTTTTTTTTTTCTTGTCTGTCTTCATCAGTGTGACTGTCCCAGAGAAACTGGACTATTTTGTATCCAGATATGCAGAGCACAACCACGAGAAGTGGTGTATAGAAAAGGTAAGGAGGCGTCCTTTCACTGATTTAATGGTAGCTCCAGTGGTTATATTATACAAGAAAATGTAGGAATTTTGAAATGTCTCTGTGTTTTACAGTTTTCTAATGGCTGGTCATATGGAGAACAGATGTGTGAAATCTCTAAGAGCCACCCTTTACTGAAGCCATACAAAGGCCTGTCTGAGAAGGTAGTCTGCATGCAGCTGTCTGAGTCTGGCTTCATGATGTCATTGTTTTGCCAAAAAATATCTCATTTTGAGTTTTAAGTGAACCAGGTAGGTAGGAGTGTTGGTGCATTCAGTATGCAGAATTGCCAAATGTGAGCCAGATCTGACCAAAATACATGGCTGCACGATTTGGATAGGTTCTGTGGAATGCCACCTTTGGGCCAGTGTCAGCTCATGGATTCTTGACATGAGTCTGGATACCCAGCGTCAGGGTAAACTAGAGAGGTCAGATTTAGCAGTTGTCTGCCATGGTTGTAGTTTCACTTAAAGGCTCCCTGTGGAGTTTTTTTTTTACCCCTAATAGCACCATGACGTTTCGACGCAGGTGGACACGATACACATTCTTGCGAATAGCTTCACACTATTCCACTAATCAACAGGTGGCCTTATAAGGGAGTAATGGGAAGGAAATACCGTCTCTCGCCTATATTTGGATAGGTCACAGTGTCCTGTGGTTTATTGCAGTTTTGTTTGTGAAATATTTTTTTAAGGTACTGACTCACTGTCAGTTTTTTGTCTGAAGTTTGGTTGTAATCTCGCAGGATAAGGAGGCGTATTACTGGCCAGTAAGAGAGTCTCTGAAGACCATGCTGTCGTGGGGCTGGAGCATAGACAGGATCAGGGAGGGCGACCCTGCCAGCATCCACAGCAAGTCCAGAAGGATATCACAGGCCAGCCAGGTAACACACACACACACACACACACACACACACACACACAAAGTACTACACACATGTACGCCTGCAAATTAATTTTACATTTTGTTATAGAGGGTATTCATATCGAAAGGTATCAGTGTACAGTTTATCCTGTCTTCCACAGCTGTCTTTTGAAGGAGCTTCGGCTTTCAGCCCCAGACCCATTGACATGAGCAATGTTACACTGTCTAGAGACATGCAGGTAGGTGACCGTATACACAAAAGGGCTTAACTATTAACTAATATATCTATATATATACAGTGGGGTCCAAAAGTCTGAGACCACATTGAAAATCTCAGATATTTTCACGTGAACCTGGAAATAATCACAAAGTTTGAGGATTCAGAAACATTTAAAAAAACAAGAATTTATGATGTGTAAAATGACGAAGAAATATTTTGATGCACTGTCTTTGGGTCAGCAATCAAATTTAAGCAAATTTGTGACACTGACCAACTTAACTCTTCTGTACAAAAAGGCAGATTTCCTTGAGTTGTATCCCTTCCATCGAAACGTGTTCAGATTTGATCTACTCATAGGAGGCTCGTTCAAGTAACTCAGCTTGCAGCCAGTTTCCATCTGTTATAAATATGGTTGTGCCTTAGGTTTCCAGGGGATCATTGCTTACTAAGTAGCATTGTGGTAGTGGGAAACATGGCATCCAAACTAAGTGAACGCGTCAGAAGTCAAATTGTTATTCTGAGCAAAGAGGGGCTTTCTCAGTGTCAAATCATGGCTAGACTAAAGGTTTCTAAGGGGGGGCAGTGCATGGAACTCTAAAACAGGATCAGTTTTATCCAAAGCACGATCAGGCAGACCAAAAGTGACCACACCATCAGAAGATCAATACTCTATCACAGATACAGAATTTGCTAAATAAAGAACGACAGACTCCAATCAGCAAAAGTACTGTCAAAAGAAGGCTGTCTTGTAGTGGTCTCAGAGGACAAGTAGCAGTTTCTAAACCAGGGGGAAACAAGGCCAAACGCTTGGGGTGGGCTAAGAAATACCAGCATTTTACTGTGGATAACGAAAAGTCCTATTTACTGATGAATCCAAGTTTGAGATTTATGGCAGTAACAGAAGGGTACATAAATGTATCAAACCAGCAGTGAAACATGGTGGTGGGAATATTCAGGTCTGGGGCACCGAATCGACTACACCCTGACCAAGGAGAAGTACCACTCCATTCTTCAGAGACTATACCCTCTGGTTTGCATCTTTGTGGAGAGGGATTCATACTATAGCAGGTTAATGACCCCAAACACCCCTCAAAGCTTTGCAAGAACTACTTGAAGACCAAAGAAGACCAAGGAGTCCTGATTGTCATCGACTTTCCTCCACAGTCACCTGACCTCAACTCCATTGATGGGGGCACTTGAAGATTCAGAACGCCAAGCTTTCTGTGACATCACAAGAAGCCCTTTGGAACATTGTCAAATCATGCTGGGATAACGTGGGTCATCAGGTTTTGGCACAACCTTGAGGAGTCCACGCCAGCTGGAGTACATGCTCTCATTAAAGGAAAAGAGGGACATACCGAATAGGAAGATTTTCTAAAATTCCTGTACATTTTTCAAGGATTTAATCTTCACTCAAATTGTTAAGCTGTTATTATTTGTAATGAAAAAAATAGAATTACATTCGAAACAAATGCAAAATAGAAGTATCTTGACTAGTGGTCTCAGACTTTTGGACTCCACTGTATATATATGATATATATAAACTAGAAGATATGGTGGGTGAATGTGTTCCATTTAACGGAGTCACATATGTTTAACACTGTCTCTCTAGTCAATGGCAGAGCTGCTTGCAGAGAATTACCACAACATCTGGGCCAGGAAAAAGAAAATGGAGCTGGAAGCCAAAGGTAGATATAACACAACACATCGACACAGTATTTCCTAAAACCTTTTCCTTTCCCGCCACCACCAACTGTACATTGTTGCCATTATTTGATGAAACAAAGGCATGAATCAGGTTTTTAGCAAAAAACATAATAGTCTGAATTCCACATTCTGATTTTTTTCTCAAAACTGTGACGAAATAATTAAGAACTGTTCAAAACTGTGCATTTGAAATAGGATATAAATATCCTGAAATAAAACGAATCAGGGAAGCAATGAAATGTGGATATATAAAATATATAAAATATGGAAAGGCCAAGGCTAAGACAGTTAGCTAAAACGTCGCGTTTTTTGAGTTTCCTGTAGCTTTGCTTATCATTGAAAGGGCTGCTTAAACAAATAAGGGTCCTCTTTTGTGTCATCCTATTGTCTTCATTCTCCATCCTGCTTGTGTTGCCGTGGTCTCCAGGTGGAGGAAACCATCCTCTGCTAGTTCCCTATGATACGCTGACTGCCAAAGAGAAATCCAAAGACAGAGAAAAAGCACAAGACATCCTTAAGTTCCTCCAGATCAATGGTTACACCGTGTCCAGGTAGGACATGGACTTCGCACACAGATTGGAGCTGCTGTAATGAACATTTGAATTTTGTATGAGTTTGATTTGAAGATTTGCCTGATGACATCCTACACTACATGCATAACAGTGTTTACCTCCACTGGCTTTGTTTTTACAGAGTCAAATACATTTCATCTCTATGTGTCTGGCACAAAGGTTTGGGATGTGTTTAGCTTAACATACCACAGAGAGTGTAAGAAGAGGGAAACGCCTAGCCTAGCCTAGCCTAGCCTAGCCTAGCCACGATAGCTAGCAACTAGGACTTTTAAGATTTTGTGTGCATTCAATGCGCTTAGCTGTTGTCAGTCAGGAAATAGTTCCAAGTATCTAAATATGTTAAATATACAAGACACAACAGTCAAATAAGACGGCTTTACAGTCGTTGAAAAGCACGTTTTCACCTTTGACAGTCTTTGTACTAAGCTGAACACGTCCCAGACCTATCTCTGTACTGGATGCACATGTGTGAAATGGATATCTACCGTCTCATTTGAATGTGGGTGATTTGGTGGGTTGTTTCCAGAGGTGTGAGGTCGCAGGAGCTTGACACCCCAGCTATAGAGAAGCGATTTGCCTACACCTTCCTCCAGCAGCTCATCACATATGTGGACCAGGCACACCAACACATGATGGAGTTTGGTGAGACTTTTTTTTTGTTGTTCTGTGAATAATAAACAAGTAACGCAATGCGCATGCCGCGCAACTTCTGTGTGCAACTGAACCGTTCATAAGGCCGATGCAGTGAGTTAAGGTGCTAGATTACCAAACTAACATCAGTGGAGAGTGGTCAAGCAGTAAGCACAATTTACATCTGTGTAAAATGATATGCAGTTGTTTTAATTTGCCTACACATAACATTCATTTTTAGACACCACACAATGTGTCAAACATTGTGTCACACCTATTTTTCTGCGCAGACCTACACACCATGTACTCAGAATGGCTGATCACCTAAATCACATGGTGTACCCAGGTACTAGTCCGGTATGAAAACACTTTGAGTAGTAATGTACATCCCTTGGTGTAGTTTAAACTGAAGAACACGGTGGGTTCTTGTTGATTAAGGGGGTATTGGCTGACTTTTTGCACCACAAATTGAACTGCATGAATGTTTTAGGGAATAAAAAAGGAAAAATCTTGCTCCTAGCTCAGCCACCTGAGGTGATGTGCAGATGTCGCATGCATTTCACCATGTAAATCCATCCAGACCTGATTGTCTTTGATTGTGTTCTACCCGTCATTTAGATCTGGGAACAAGACCAAAAGGAGAGAAGATTCCTCACGAACAGCAGATTAAGTTCTTTGGAAAGGTCAGAACTCAGCCTTTTATTTGATGTATCAGTCAGTTGGGTATTTGGGTATGATATTTAAACATCATATTGAAATGTGAGTCTGTGTGGCCTGAAGCAACCGGTGAACCTGTCAGTGTGCAATACAAAAATGATGTTGTTCAGCAGGAATGATCAAGCTTGTCTGCGGCAGTATTCCAAATCATCTCACCAAAACTGCCAATTCCAATTACTTCTTATAAACTGATTAATAACAAAAAGTATATAAAACCCATATTTTTCTATTTGAAATACAGGCATATGGAATTACACTGTGTATCTATGCCATTTCACCCTCAGGTTGTCTTGCCGTTGGTGGATCAGTACTTTAAAAACCACAGGCTGTACTTCCTGTCCACAGCCATCCATCCAATCAGCAGCGGTGGCCACGCCTCCAACAAGGAGAAGGAGATGGTGACCAGGTGAGTGCGGCAAATGATGCACAATAGACAGACAGAAACAATAGACAGACAGAAAGCCAACAATGCTAGTACTGCAGGGTATAGCGCTCGCTCTCATGTATTATTGTTTAGATTGGAGACTGCCATTTCTAATAGACTACATGTGTATCTCAACAGCTGGACACCAGGCTGCGTCTTTGTCTTTCTCCGAGTCTCTCATTTTGTCTCACGTCTTTCTTTTATCTCTTTCCCTGCTTCTCTCCCTCCACCTCCTCCTCTCTCCTCTCTCCTTTCCTTGAATCTTTTCAGTCTTTTCTGCAAACTGGGGGTTCTTGTCAGACATAGGATATCGTTATTTGGTAAGGACGTTCATTGCCTTAATGCTTCCACTTCCGCTCCTTCCCTGCTGCTGTTTTGAGTGAGTGTGAGTGTCAGTGTGAATGGTTTCATACTATGCCGGAGATGCTGACACGTTTAGACATGATGATCTTGATGGCCCATGCTTATATTAACAATGGATGGCATGACTGCTCCGTGTGATCTCTGTGATCCCAACTCTGCAGTTCCTCCCAGCACTGTTGAGCTTAATGTTATCTTTCAGGCTCTGGAGTTGTCTTGGGGGGGTTGAAAATGTTCTATATCCTTCTTACCTGTAATCATAAATATTACAACGTATTTCCGGTATTCATGCCTGAAAGAATTTCCCTCATTTAAGTTTATGCTTGCTTGCCACGCGCAAACTAATGGAGAAGCTGTAGGTTCATGTAATTAGCTAGCTAGCCGGTTTGTTACATCAGAGTTTCGAGAGTTTCAAGTTATCAAGCATCTTCTTATTTGGAGATTACTGAATTCTGAGCTGTTTGCACAGATCTTTATTTTGAATTTTCTATTCCTCTGGGAATGTATGTGCCCCAGTGTGCTGGTGTAATGGATTTGATTAACCATCATCTACAGACAGCAGACATTATGTCAAAAAGCGCAACCAGAAGCCCATTCTCAGCCTCACACTTTTTTTTTTTTGCAAAACACTAAACACACTTCTCTACATTAGACAGAGAAGTCTAACATGATGTCACTTTGCTGCTTTTCAAAATACCCCACCTGTGAACCAACTGATAGACAGCATGGGCATGTTTTTAGACCCATAACCCACATTATAGACAATGAGACATTTGACATGCATTTTGATTGGTCTGCATAGGATTGAGGGTCAAGAACGTTAAGGAGGAAGGGGCCCGCATTCGCAGAGGAACAAGAGCTATTGTAAATGTGGTTATAACCGACAATGCGATGCATCTCAGAGAGATTCAAACGAACATCCTCAATGGCCACACAGCTTTCAATAATGTCCATCTGTATCAATACTGGAATCCTTAAAAAAAAAACATTGCATACAGAGGGTTAGGGTTACTACTCTACAGAGTTCCATCTGAAAGAGATTCTGAGAGTAAAAGACCTGCTGCATGAATATGTGGAGGTAAGTCACGTTCAGTATTGTGCACTGTACTCAGAACCTTTTCACATGGGTATGTATTCGTGAATGGATTTATATTCATAGATGAGGCAGGGTTTAACAAGACGAAGAAGAGGGAGAAACATTTGGCCACAGAGCTGTTTCGAATGTCCCGGGCCAATGTGGTGGGCTGCAATCCCACAGAATGGGCTTCTCCACGCCATGCCAACTTAGGTCCACAATTTTCACTCCAATACCTCCCACCATACTCTCCCTTCCTTAACCCCATTGGGGAGGTTTTTTTTTTCGGCATGGCGGTTTACAATCTCCAGCCCTATGTCAGGATACTCTTCACTCAAAGACATGGAGAAGGCCTGTGACCAGGGTCTGTGCAAGGGTGGATTCACCATTCAGGAAGGTTCGTCCCTCGCCGTCTTGCGAGAGAGGACGTTGCTTGTGATGTGGACCAAGTGCTATGGTCAGATCCAGCAAGGCCAAAAGATGATGCTTAGGGTGTTTTTTTTTTAAATTCATGCTTCCTTTTTTTTTTTATCTCCACAAATGTTTTCGCTGTGTTTAGGAACTATATTCTATTGAAAGAATAGAAGGTGTTCTGTTCACATCGAATCACATCGTATGAACCATGTGTGTGCCATACAGTGACAAAATTGGGTGACTGAAGTGCTTCATTTTGCCAAATATCAGAGGTGTTCTGTTACTTGTGTGTGATGTTGTGTGTTGTGTTTTGACACAGTGTTTTCTAAATTGTGCTTAAGCGATAGTAAAAAGCTGTAAGTAAGACCAAATGTATGCTTGAGCCTAATGCGCCTTATGTGGAGGAATGGGTTCAGCCCTGGTCTTCAGGTCCTGTGAATGATATGAAGTGGTTTCTGTTGTCATTGGAGTTAGGGAAGAAGTTAGTTAAAGGCACCCAGTAGAGTTTCTGTTACTTGAAGTGTTACTCACCAAAATGTGTGTATCCCTGACTTGCAAACATGTTGAATTCCTCCCTCATAAAACATTGCCAATTTTTCTTAAAAATTTGAAATCTGCATTGTTTCAATCCATATTATACTCGCTGGCAGTCATTTCCTTCCCTGTCTTTGTTGGCACATTGCGGTGTTTCTTGCGCGTTACAGCCATCTCCAGATCAGTGGAATAGTGTGAAACCATTGGCGAGAGTGTGTGTTGCATCGCAACAAAATGGGGACCCACATTCATAGACATTGCTCCATAGCACTACTAGTGGTCAAAACCTCCACAGGGTTCTTTTAAAGATTAACATCAGACCCTAGGGAATGAATGTACTCAATGCCGTGTTTTTGAACTTCTTCTATCTGAGACACATTATAGAATAACTTCTCCTACAGAGGTTTGCGTCAGTTGATATACAACTATGTGCTACAGCATCCTTAAACAGTGTGTGCATGGGTGTGTGTGTGTGTGTGTGCATGCGTGCATGATATTGTTCGTGTGTGTGTGTGTGTGTGTACTCGTCCTCTGCTCAGCAGGTAGGTGTGTGTGTGTGTGTGTTGTTTGGTGTGTATTGCACCACATCATACTCCTCAAAGTAAAAAGATGTTCCACCTCCACGGACTAAAGTCTGGTACAATTGGAAACAGACATTTGGGAAAATAAAAGGTGTTTATTGTTGATATTTGTTAGGCTGTCTGGATTGTTGCTTTCCACTGTTCCAAAAGCAATTAAGAAGCTTGTAATATCTACCCACTTGTGAATATGACTTTTGTTTTTAAAGGAACATCTTTTCTTTGAATGGGATGCTCTGCTGTGTTATTTACGAAGGCACATACATGACGGATTTGATTCTTCAGATTTGTCTTCCCCAGACAGACAGCTCCTATTGATTTTAACAAGAGGCCTGTAATATGAAGCGGGATTTGGGGTTAGCGAGGCAACTGATAACAGATCAACTCGTATAAAAGGGCCGCCTACTGACCAATCAACTCTCTCGCAAAATGGCATCAACAATCATAGAAGGACTTGTGGAGCTCGGTGCGGATCGCGAGAGGGTCTATAAGGAGGGGGCGGATTGTTCAGACACCGGCAAATTTAATTACATTGTGCTTTTGTATACCAATATAACAGAGACTGATTGAAGCACTAAAACCTTGTACTGCTAAGATGTGAAAGTAAGCTTACTTACCGCTTTGAATTCTATTTTTATATTTATTTTGTATTTGCTCCCAAGTCCGTTTGAAACGCCGGGGGTTGTATCTGACAGAATAAGGCTAAAATTGTCAAACACGCCGTAAGAATAGACATCTAAGCAACACATTCATTTCAGGGAATACACAAATGTAATTACGGTCAGTTCTCCTCGTGCCCTAATGATGGGGGCAGTGATATTATAAGCCTTATGCGTTCACACAGTGGGGATTCTTTTGTCCAGCTGTCCTTCCTGCATTTGGCAAACTAGCTGTCTTGCTTTTAGCCTGGATGATGTGTTTAACTTCTTCGTATTTGTCCAATAATTATAGTTTGCTCTCTGCCAGCAGACGTGTCCATGTTTGTGATTGGTCAGATGCTGCAGACACCGCCCCCTTTTTTTAACGCACTCATGGCTAGATTGGAAGAAACCCTGGGTTGACTTACTGAGGTGATAACCACCGTTGTGTGACCGCTTAGCATGATGCAGTTGTTAGGCTTAGTGAACTCGCTTCATAGTACAGGCCTCTGTAGTGTACTGCTGTGCTTGACTCTTCACATCCTGACAGATAGGAACCTCAGACCCTATCCAGTATGTACATAGGGTTTTTCTGTTTATTAAATGATCCTGTCTACTTCCCAGGTAACAATGCCACATCCATAGTCAACTGTCTGCAGATACTGGGACAAAGCCTGGATGCCAGGTAAGCAAATGTGTGAACTGTGATGTATGTGTGTGCCGCTTGTCATTACACCAGGAAAGGTAAAACTCTTTGTCCAAGCCGGTGTTGAAGAACACATAATATGCATGTTGCCCCACGGTGTTAAAGATGAATTACTGACAATGCTCTTCCAGAGAAGGAAGAAAATAAATTGCACAACAGCGTAGAACTTGGCATCGAAACACCCAAGCCTATTGAAAGCCCGCACAATGACTCTGTCAAGATGCATATCATAGGTTCGTGGCAGTACCCACACCAAAATCCGCCACTGTCCCATTTCCTAGCTCCAGGAAAGCAGCCTTTTATCATGTTTGCTCTGCTGATTGGTTCACCCTGGACACAGTACCACTACTGTTAACCTGACTACCGATGGGGCCAGTGTGTGTTGCCCTTCAGTTCATTCTTTAGTTCACACTATGCCACACTTTTTGCCTCCAATCCATTCACCCCATTATAAAAACGGGAATAAGTGACTTTCTGAATTCTGTAGAAGAGTCTCTTAGCTTTACATAGATGTGAAATGTGTCTCTACAGACCAAGTATAAGCGGTTTGACAGCACTCACAGTGAGTCAAAGTAGATTGGAATCCTGGAAAGACACTTTGAGTCACAGTTAGCGCTCTCGAGGCATGAGCTGTTATGTGGGTGGTGTAGAAATCTGTAATGATTAACTATCCGTTCCATCTGCCGGGCGAGAGAGATGAATGTGGCTGAAACTTTGCTTGCCTTTTACGTGGCTGATGGTGACAGCTGCATTGAGTAAAACGAATGATATGACTGAAATTGACCACTTTTTGTTACTGCTGACAGAAGATTCAGTCGTACCTGACGGGCAAAAGATACAACAAGGACAAATATGATGAACAATATGGACTGTCAAAAGCAGCAGAAGGCTGTTTTTATCTTTATTTTCTATCATCGGTGTTTTTGTTGGTTGGTTGGTTGGTTGCTGTATGTAGGCCTCTGGCTGATGACACCATGTTTTCACCTAAACAATGCTTATGTTTAGGTATTACACTGGAATTTGTCTTAATAGTACTGCATTTCAGATGGTTACGTTAAGAGCCGAGGTCAGAGAAAGTAAAGTTTATGTTCTAGGTCACAGATGGTCAATTTTAGGTATAGATTTGGTGAGATGTCAGCTGTCTTTGCTGGTTCGTACTCCAAAAGTGTTTTAAAGAGTTTTTCCTTGGAAAAGCCTGGTCTCATGGGGCAGCACAGATTGACTCGACTAGACAGGCCTTGACTTGGTACAGCTTATTTTGCAAAAACTGCTGTGTATCATGATTGCATTATGCAATGGCAACCAAATCTGGTGAACACCTACACAGAAGAACTCAACTGCACAACATTTGATAACATGGCAACAAGGCCAGTGACGTTGTGGGGGTGCAGCTGGACTCTCTGACGGTGGTGTCAGAGAGGAGGATGCTGTCTAAGCTGCAGGGCATCTTGGACAATGTTTCACATCCTCTCCATGACGTACTGGTCGGACACAAGAGCACCTTCAGTGGGAGACTCATTGCTCCCAAATGCACAACTGAGCGACACAGGAAATCATTCCTGCCTGTGGCCATCAGACTGTTTAACTCCTCTCTCTGAATGTCAGACACTCAGGAAGAGACTGGAATCCGTATCTGTATCTACCTCACCTGTTCATACACCACCTCACTATTTATTCAAATGTTTAAGTGCAATACATATATAGTCACACACTTTAGTGCAACACATACATACATATACATTGTTATTGTATATATTTTTACCTCATTTCACTTAAATACTGTAAATGTGTATATTTTGTATTTTCATTTCATTTTTCATTTCACCTCATTTCACTTAAATACTGTAAATGTGTATATTTTGTATTTTGTATTTCTTATTTTTATATTTTGTACAAACTTTTAGTTCTAAATTATGCTACTTTCTACTCTTGAATGGGAGCACCGGTACTGTACAATTTCCCCCCGGGGATCAATAAAGTATTTCTGATTCTGATTCTGATTCTGATAACCATATCAGCTCTGCATGATGCAATTCATCCAACCAACAGTGTGAGACAGGTGGTGGTCAGCGGTGTTGTTTTGCTTGCTGCATAATTGCTGGAAAAAATGACAGCAAAAAAACTAAAGGAAACATGTCAGTAAGGCTTCATCTTCATGTTAATTCAAAGTTTTAAATTACATTATCATTACAGCAGAGAGTTGAATCGACTCAACCATATATTTTAATACTTCGACGATGCTCTCACAAATGGGTTCGTGCAAATGGTCATGTTTTTTGTTTTGTCAGATCACCGGACTTGATCTGACAAAATAATCTCAACTTGAGGTCCACTGCTACAGTTACTGTACATGGCATACTCGTCTCCCGGCAAACTGGAGGAATAAAATTGGAGCTGTTAGTTGTATTTTTTGCACTCAAATTCATTGAAATGAATCAGACTTGAAATGGCTTTGTACATCAACCACTAAAGTGTCTTGTTTAGGGATCGAAGAGATATAAATAAGTCATTTTAGCAAACAACATCTGTGGACATTCTGGTTTTGACTTTGGGCTCAGTCTTTGAATGCATCTTAACCTGACATGTCGCCTGTGATGCACTGTAGTTTACCTGTTTCTCTCTTTGTGTTCCTTTATTATCCGGAATGTATCATTTGTTTGCATTCTTTTGAGTAGCAGTGATTCAAAAAAGTAGAATGTGTGTGTTTTCTTGTATTAAAATACAGTTGGAAGAAGTATCTCTTGTAAAGATAATGTAAAACCTAACTCTCTGTGTATCAGGACAGTGATGAAGACCGGGCTGGAGTCGGTGAAGGCAGCGCTGCGGTCGTACTTCGACAGTGCAGCGGAAGATCTGGAAAAGACGCAGGAGAATCTGAAGCTCGGTCAGTTCACCCACAGCAGAGAGCAGCCGCGGGGCGTCACCCAAATCATCAACTACACTACCTTCGCCCTGCTGCCCGTCCTCTCCTCTCTGTTTGAACACATCGGACAGAACATGTTTGGAGAAGATCTCATATGTGCGTACTGTCCTGTAGTGTTCGTATTATGTTTGATTGAAGCATCAAAGATGAAATCCTAATCCTAATGAAATCCTTCTAGAAGAATTTTGGAGAATTTTTCATTTTGTTGCAAAACGTAATAGTTGGTCATTTAAACTGCTTTTTTTGTTTGTCTCCCTTCTCCAGTGGATGATGTCCAGGTCTCCTGCTACAGAATCCTCAACAGCCTCTACTTTCTCGGAACCAACAAAAGCATCTATGTAGAGAGGTACAGTAAACCCTACAGTACACGTGTCTTTAAGTACAGGAAACCAGTTCGAGTTCCACATCTGTATCTAGGTTTACATGCACTGGCAGAGCATTTGAATTTACAGAGAACATTTTCTCACTGGTGTCCACATGCCAGGATGGCATGGCCATTAGTGTCACGGTTGTATGGGAGGGGTTGACAGAGGAGGCAGCGGAGTGACTTCAGTGATCCATTGATGAACTTAGTTTACAGGCAGGCAGGTGCGGCGGAACACCATTTATACAGAAGGGTAAATTTGCCAGTGGATTTGAAACAGTGAGTTTGCGCTGCAAGGATCCCTAACTGAAGCATGTGCGGTCTCTGAGGCGGCAGGTGTTTACGTTCCTGGACTCGCGCAAACACTGGAGGTGTCTTTGTGCAAATGCGGAGATGTGGGACACAAGCGCTTTGTGTGTCCGCATGAACAGATGGTGGCGGCTCACCCCACCAATGCTCACGGCGAGGCGGCGGCTGGGGGACCTACACTCGGGCTCTTGTCAGGTCTCACTCCCTTCAGCTAAAGGATATGGATCCCCCACGCTCTTTCTTTTTCAATCTGGAGAGATCGTAGCACAGAGGAAGCGGATGCCCTGCCTTGAGCTTCCAGGAGGCAGAGTTTAGATGAGGAGCCCTGTGATGGACTTCTATGCTGACCTTTTTAGGGCAGAACACTGTAGCATGGAGTGCCGTGAGGAGTTCCTGTAAGGGCTTCCTCAGCTCAGCTGCTCTGGACTGTGAGCTGACTCTGGAATAGTTGTCAGTTGCTGTCAACCAAATGGCATCAGGACAGGCACCAGGGATTGACGGTCTCTCCACTGACTTTTATAAGCGGTTCTGGAATACCCTTGGACCTGGTGTACATGGTGTTTTGTTGGAGTGTTTTACAACGGGATCTCTTCCTGTCTCCTGTTAGCGAGCTGTCCAAGAAAGGTGACCTGGCCTTATTTAAGAACTGGACGCCCCTTGCTCTCCTTTGTACAGACTATAAGGTGCTTTCCAGAGCAGACTTAAGGACATCCTGGAAATAAATGAACATACAGATACAAACCTATTGCATTCCTGACAGGATGTTCATGGATAACATTTTATTTATTCGAGATGTTATTGATGTGCGTAGATCTTATCATGTTAATTTTGGTATTGTCTTTTTGATCCAGGAGTAAGCTTTTGACAGGGTGGATCAGTCTTATTTGTTTTCTACTCTTAGGGCTTTTGGAATTTGCGATGGTTTTCTGGCTTGGGTTGGTCTATTGTACAGTGGTTCTCAATGAATGGTGGAGATGGGGCAGGGCTGATCGGCCAAGCATTGTACAGCGAGGGATAAGACAGGAAATGTAGAAATGGCTGCTACCTCAGCATATAGGGGAAGAGTTCTGGTTGCCAATAACTTGGTTGCCTTGATTCTTTGGCACAGACTCGTTGCTCTGACGCCACCAAGAGACCTGATGGAGGACGTTCAGAGAGCCATCCTGGACTTTTTCTGGTCTGGTAAGCACTGGGTCCGGGCAGCGGCTCTCTACCTGCCTGTGGCTGAAGGGGGGCAGGGACTGATAAACACCCAGTCCAAAATTGCCTCATTTAAACTCAGAACTGCACAAAGACCACCGTACAACTGTGGCTCGATCTGGTCGATACAGCTCATCTGTTGCTGAGGAGAACTGGGCAACTGGGCTTTTTAAGTTCTCATGTGCCACAGAATGAGACACCGGGCATGTGGTTGTTTGAGGAACCTCCATAAAGACTCGAACACTGCAGTCTGCCAGCCCGCGAGCCAATCTCAAGAGAGGCTAGCTACACCAAACTGGGCCCTCTGATGAAGGCAATGGCAACATTTCTGGAAGCCCTGAGAGAGAACAGCAACATCAATTCTTTCACAACCCTCCACCGGGACAAGTTTCAGGCTGCAGGGAAAACGGTAGCCTACCAAATCTGCGTTAAGGTTCTGAACCTGCACTCTTTGGCAGGGATGAGGGAGTCGAGGTGGACTGAGTTTTTCGGTCCAGAGTTTTCCCCACGAAAGGCAGCTGCTGGTCCCTGTATAAGCTGTCCATCGAAAAGCAGACAGCTACAAACAGATACAAGGCGCAGAGCTGGGGGAGGATTGAGAGGCAGATTTATTTGGTCAGTGTTCTCAGCTGCCGGCATTGGTTGAGCTTTTAACAAGGTGGTTTGAGGGTCTCGGGGAAACATGTTTCTGTGTTCTAGTATCTACTTGCAATGGTTCAATAAAGGAACTCTGAAAACCAAAACCTCTCCTGTCCCTCCTCTCCTCTCCTCTCCTCCTCTCTCCAGACAGCGTCCAGCACTAGGAAAGTGTTTAGCTGCCTTCTCGGCAGCCTTCCCCGTTGCTTTCCTGGAGCCTCACATCAACAAGTTCAACAGCTTCTCCATCTACAGCAGCAAAGGAGCTAAAGACAGAGCGGGTACTGATGAATTTGCTTTTCATTTCAGTGTTTAGTTGTTCTGTTTGCTTGCATTTCACACACATGAAGATATACAAGCCCTGTGGTAATCGTATCCACTGAGAATTATGTTTACTCTGTATAAAACTCAGCAGTTCGTATGTTACTGTGAGATTCGATTTACGGAGTGACATACAGAGTGCTTAGTTTACAGGACTACCAGTTTCTATTAGTTTTGACACTCTGGTCATTTGCCATCACCACAACTGAACCAATGAAAGAAACACGGGTTAGCCCCCTTTACTTTCTAATGAAGGAAAAACACAACACTGAGTGTGCAGAAATTGCTGATGACTCAGCAGGTGTTGAAATACACGAACAAAAAGTACTTTCCAGGCGGAATACAAACTTAACAGTATTAATATATAGAAATTATGTCATGAATTCATGTTTATATTTATCTTTGGTGTTTTAGTTGCATTTCTCTTTTCCGCCTCTTTTAGCTCTAGGTCTTCCAGGGCAGGTTGGGGAGGTTTGCCCTCTGATTCCAAACTTAGAGAAGTCTCTGGAGGAGATCATGGAGCTGGCAGAGTCTGGCATGAGATACACTCAGATGCCCCATGTCATGGAGGTGGGATATATCGCTAAGAACAATATTTCGCTTGTACCCATATCTATGTGTGTGTGTGTGTGTGTGTGTGTGTTTCCTCAGGGTGTTCTGGCTTCTTCTCATCCCCAAAATCATCCATGTTAGGTATTAGAAATACTCTTTCCATTGACCCTTAACCAAAGCTTCTGAACTGGAGATGATCCTTCAGCGCTGCACTGTTGGTTGCCCACTGCTACTAAATAGTTAAATGGGTTAAATGCAGAAAACACTTCCCCCATGGGGATTAATAAAACTCAGCTAACCCTTTGTAGTGTTACCGAGTGACACTGTGCGCACCCAGTCCTCCGGTGAATGGAAAGCTAGACGTTGCTGATTGGGAATTAGAGATGTTAAACCCAATTAGTGCTCATATATCTATATATATGTCTGTGTGGGTTCATTGTCACACTGTCAATGAGAAGCTCTACAAAGCTTGGTGTGTCAGGGTGGGGGAAATGGGTGATCTCATCATAGTTTAGTTTAGTTTTAAGTGCGTATTTTCCTTTTTCTGTAGGTGGTCTTGCCGATGTTGTGCAGCTACATGTCTCACTGGTGGGAACATGGACCAGAGAGCAACCCAGATGAAGCTGACAGCTGCTGCACCTCTGTTACCTCTGAACACATGAACACCCTACTGGGAAACATTCTCAAGATAATCTACAACAACCTGGGAATTGATGAGGGGGCCTGGATGAAGAGGCTAGCCGGTAAACACGTCGTTAAAGTTCTGCCGCTGAGACCTGTTCCCTCTTATGTCTTCTCATATGTCTACCGTGAAATGTGCTTCACCAATAATATTAATGACTTGACTTTAGTATTTTAACTAACAGTAAAGCTTCCAGGGGAGCCTATTGGATTAGAAAGCTATGTTTCTATGTTTGTCAAATGGTTTTTAAAAATAATTCCAGAGCACACACACACATGCGCGAACAAACTTCACAATGAAGCTCAATGAAAACCCACTGTTCTACGCTTAATCATTCAACCCCATCTCTGTCCCTGCTTCAAGTCTTCTCTCAGCCAATCATCAGCAAAGCCAAAGCCCAGCTACTGAAGACCCACTTCCTGCCCCTGATGGAGAAACTCAAAAAAGTGAGTCTTTGTCGTCATTGTATTATGTATTATACGCTTTGACTTTGGACTTCTTCACCCTAACATTTGAATTGTTTTGTTTCGTCTGCCAACAAAACACGATAACTGGTTCGAATCCTATCTAATTGCAGCTTCTCGCTCTGGTTTTTCAAGATTGATCTAATTTAGTTTTTTATCTCTTGAGAGAACTGTTGCTTCCATAAGCTTTCACACCGGATTATAATGTCCTGTAACAGTCACGATGCGTTAAAGGTATGATTATGATACCACTGAGGTCACATTATATTTGGTGTTCAATTTAAGAGAACGATATCTTTTACTGTGTCCTGCAGAAAGCAGCGGTTGTGCTGATGGATGAGGAACACAGCAAGACTGAGGGGAGGGGTGAGATGTCCGAGACAGAGCTTCTCATCATGGACCAGTTCACCATACTGGTCAGAGACTTGTATGCCTTCTACCCTCTCCTCATACGATTTGTTGACTACAACAGGTACAGTGCTCTGATTGGATAACAACACTTCTCTGCTAACACTTAAGCGTTTTTTTCTGAAACCACAAAAAATGGACTGCATCACATTCAGTGTGATGAATTAAAATAATGCGATACAAGCCTGTATGCCTGTCCTGCAGATACTCTGTATTACACATTACATACATTAAGCTGCATATTGGCTGTATTATAGAGAAAGGAATGACTGAATCGACACCAATAATCATTGTCTGCTACATGGGGTGCTCTGTTATGCTTAAGGGTGCCCTAGATTTTTATTCTAAACAAACAAAATTTATGTTCACACCCAGCATTACTCACCAAAAGACATTGAGTGTATCCTAGAGCTCTAACAAACATGTCAAGTGCATTTCGTATCTCCTAAAACCAGCTTTGTTTACATCCATGTTTACTAGCTTGCGCTCTTCTTCTATCCTGCCTTTGTTGCCGCATTGCTGCTTATGTTGTCACTCTATCCTACTGATCAACAGTCGGATAGGATAGGATCTGTAAGACCGTGTATTGCGTTACCCACAAGCATGAATTAACGAAACGGGAGGTCTAAAACTCCACAGGGAACCTTTAAGTAGTGCCAGTATCACTAAACTGTCTTTATACACTGACAGGGCCAGATGGCTGAAAGAGTCCAACCCAGAGGCTGAGGAGGTGTTTCGCATGGTGGCCGAGGTTTTCATCTTCTGGGCCAAGTCTCATGTAAGAAAATCACCAGGAGGATGCAAAGAAACCCAATAACATGCTGCTGATTTAAAATGTCACAGTGAGAGATAGACAAGGGAGCACTAGAGAAGATCTAATGGTATGTGTAACAGAGCACATTGTTATTTTTTTTTTATCAGGTTCTTATTGGTATTTTTGATCATTATTACTGAATCAAGTGGCTGCCTCCAAAGGACTGGTTGTGCTGCTGATCCCACTGAGAATCACCAGTCCAGTCTGCAGCTCCATGGACCTATTGGACAAATGTGGAACTGTAGATCATATGTTGTCCCTGGTCGCAGGAAAACATTACCTCAAATCTCAATTTGAACCATTGTATCCAATATATTTTAACAGTACTAAGAGTATATAGCCATGCTAGCAGCTCTGAACCCCACTCATTGAAAATACGAAAAGTTACACTTGTGTATAGCATGGCCATGGTCTTTTTAACTTGACACTGAATCATCATAACATATTTACAAATCTCACCTTGTGTTCAACCCGTGAGTCTTAAACCAATGCAGCATCAGACAGCATAGCAGTGTGACCGGAGTGGTGAACGGTGTCATGTTGTCATCTCTCTGCAGAACTTTAAGAGAGAAGAGCAGAATTTTGTGGTCCAGAATGAAATCAACAACATGTCTTTCCTCATCACCGACACCAAGTGTAAGATGTCAAAGGTATGGACTCACGTCGGGGGACCTCCGGTGAATGTGTAACTGGATAGGATCAGGATGTGATTCAGGCTGGCGGTCATGGTCAGGTGCCCGGTGGGGATGCAGACAGAGACGCTGAGGCTGAGGTTTGCGGGTATAGGGGGGTGGAGGTTTAATGAAGGCAATAGCAAGATGATTTGATGAGGGAATTAATTAAGCTAATGTGTAATTGCTAATGTGCTAATCATGTTTAAATGTAGATATATATTAATCAATAGTAAAGGTCCCTGCAGTCCAGACAAACAGACAGCACGCAGACACAGACTTCTTCTTCATGCATGCTAATCAGGAAATTCACTCGTGGACTGCAGTTTATAGGACCAGCGGTTCTCTCCAACCCAACTGGTCAAAGCAGATGACCCCCCCACACCTAGAGTCTGGTTCTGCTCGAGGTTTCTGCCTCTTAAAAGGAAGTTGTTCCTCACCACTGTCTCCAAAGGTCTTGCTCATGGTGGGAACTGTTGGGTCTCTGTAATAACATCATAAAGAGTCGGTCTAGACCTGCTCTACTTGTAAAATGTCACGAGATGACTTTTGTTGTGATTTGGCGCTACATAAATAAAATTTGAATTGAATTGAATCAATCAGAGCTAATTGAGTGCAGAAGGTGTGTGCCCCCCCCCCTCCCCCTGCACTCAGGGCTGGGTGCGTGGCCGAGACAGAGCATGGCCTTTTGTACGTTTACTGTGTCAATTCACATTTAAACACGAGGAAGAACCATAATGTAATTGACCCCTGTGTGCATTTCCCGTCTTCCGATGTTTGACCTGCCTCAGGGAATAGTTTCAGACCAGGAGAGGAAGAAGATGAAGAGGAAGGGAGATCGATACTCTATGCAGACCAGTCTTATCGTTGCCACTCTGAAGCGCCTGCTGCCTGTTGGACTCAACATCTGTGCCCCCGGAGAACAAGAGCTCATTGCACTTGCTAAGAACCGCTTCACCCAGGTAGGAATAAAACGATCTAGTAGATTATGAAAAGTTGCTCCATTTTCTGATATGGTGTGAGGCACCCATATGAAAAGGGGCTATATAAACATCTTGACTTGATCATTTTATACACTTTCTTAGACGATATCGAATGTCTCCCACTTGAATTTGAATAACATGATTTAGGGCATCTGACGTTAGTTCGCATGATTGGTTAGAAGATGCGAAGTTTACTGCGTGAGGCTGAGGCCTGTTACTTTGACAACATTGCTCGTTTAAGTGTGTGTGTGTTTGCAATGCGTCTTTGAGGTGGCTCTTCTGTAAGAAGCGCAATGTAAATAAAGATAATTTATTCATGTGTTCAGTGATTAAGCCCATAAATGTCTGTGTGGTGCAAATGGAAAATGCAGCGCTTTCAGTGGACTTTTTAATGCTTACTGCGCAGTCGTCAAGTTGCTGCCACTGGTGTTTTTTCCGATGTATTCCAAAGTAGCCCATCTAATGAGGATGTGCCCTGTCTGTGCTATCAGTGCAGTTCTTGATGTATTTTGCTAATGTTTGTCAAACACTGAAGACTACTTACTCTCCGCTCTCAGCTCTGCAGCAGAGGCGTAATGCGATTTGTTAAAGTACCAGAGGCGCCCATGACATTAAGTTGTGGCTCGTTTCAAAGGTTGTGTTACCGCCGTGAACCAAGAATAGCCATCCTTGCGCCAGGTAGGACCTCTCCATCCCAAATCATCTCACAAAGGAGGATCAGAATTTAAGGCATGAGCAGAACATGTGTGTCAGGCCAGCTTGGGATTCAGGGTAAAATGTAGAGAGTTTTAAGAGAGACAGCTGTAATTTGAAGCGTTAAATGATCTTCGCCAAACTGGTTCTGAAAAGGATTTTTGTAAATGACTTACTGGTTCTCCCTGAAGCAGCTGTCCACAGCTTCCTCACACTGTATGGAACATTTCTCCTTCAGGTCATTAAATCCCTGCAGACATCTAAAGACAGCAGGGACACACACATGTTGAAAAAGTGCCACGTCAGAGCGCAGTGCAAACAAAATAGTGCCACAGCATTGGCAAAAGATTGCTGCTCATCTTACCTCTCTGTCATTTAAAACCTCAAATCAAGTCAGGAGTCCGGGAGCAGTCACAGACCCTGAACTATACTTGAACGTGGAATCTGTTTACATCAAGCTGCTGTCAGGAAAAAAAAAACGAAGCTGCGGCTTGTTCAGAGTGCTGCGGCTCTTCCTGACAAAGACAGTAGAACACATCTCACCAGGTCTCCAGACTTGACTGGACTTCCAGTTTGTATAGAACAGAATAGAAATCACACTTATGCTACTTGTGTATAAATCTCTTAATGGCTTTGCTCCAAAATATTTTACTGGCCTGCTTGTACAATATGAAACGGCCAGACTTCTTGCTTGAAGCTTGATTCACATTACCAGAAGGTTTACGGTGTGCCCCAAATCTGACGCATGCAATGATGTGTGTTTAACACCAGTATTGAATCCAGATTTGAATACACGTTCACACAAGTTTGTTCCAGTTCCTTTTGAAACTGCCTCATGTGTGATTTGTGCTATAGATACCTTCGCCTTGTGATGATTGAAATGGCAGCCAAATTACTGCATACATAGTTTTTGTTTATGGTACCATTACAATTGTTTTAAATGTCATTCAAGACCTGTCGTGTGATGGTTACCTTTGTCTCCACTGTGCATTTCTTGTGTCAACAGAAAGATACAGAGGATGAAGTTCGAGAGGTCATTCGGAACAACCTCCATTTGCAAGGAAAGGTGAGGATGGCTTGTAACATACTACAAGTATATTTGGGATCATGCTTTCTATTTCAACTACAGAGAAATTAAGGTTGTTGTTTCGGACTGTCAAACATGTGGTTCACAATCTATTCTGAGTGTCACACATTGTAATGCATGTCCTCTGTTTGTTTGTGACTATATATGTGTGTGTGTGTGTGTGTGTGTTTTCTACAGCTGGAGGACCCAGCTATTCGCTGGCAGATGGCTCTGTACAGAGACCTCCCGAATCACTATGAGGATACCTCCGACCCAGAGAAGACTGTGGAGAGAGTCCTGGACATTGCTCATGTCCTCTTCCACCTAGACCAGGTGTGTGAATAGAGTACAGGCAATGTGAACTATCACATGTGATATCTGCAGTGCGGTACGGTCATATCTGGGTTGATGTGCTAGAAGCGCCGATGTGGTTGTCCAGTGCTAAAGTTGCCCAAATAAGCAATGTCTGTTCTTTACAAATGGCCCTTACAAATGTGGCCTCCAGGCAGGGAGCTGCATCAGCAACTGAAAGTCTTCCATACTGAGTGGTTCAGTTTGTGTGTGTGTTTTCAGGTTGAACATCCTCAGCGCAGTAAGAAGGCTGTGTGGCACAAACTGCTGTCGAAACAGAGGAAGAGAGCAGTGGTTGCTTGCTTCAGGATGGCACCGCTCTATAACTTGCCCAGGTAAGTTATGCACGTACACACACACACACACACACATACAAACGTACGTACATGTGGTGTATCTTGTAAATAAGTCTATAAAAAGATATTATTTTAAGTTTTGATTCCTAACGTATCTCTCCCAAACTAGGCACCGGGCTGTGAACTTGTTCCTGCAGGGCTATGAGAAGTCCTGGATCGAGGCAGAGGAACATTACTTTGAAGACAAACTCATAGAGGATCTCGCTGTAAGTTCACTTCAATATAATGTAACACAAGTAGAGTTCGTTTTTTTTTTTTTTTTTTTTCTTCTACTTTTGAGGAAAAGTAGTTCTAAAGGCTATTGCTCTGTGATTTTCCCAGAAACCAGGTGAACAGGAGCCATCTGAGGAAGAGGAGGGGGTGAAACACATTGATCCACTGCATCAGCTCATTCAGCTGTTCAGCAGAACAGCCCTCACAGAGAAGTGGTGAGTTCTCGTGGATCTGTGTAAGATACCGGGTTCTAGCAAATTTGACAACTGCTCATTTATACATGTAGTCAAAAAAAAAATCTGGATCTGTCGGACTTGCTAGATGTCACGCGTATCTGTCCGCTCTAATGTGTGCACTTCCTGTTACAGCAAACTGGATGAGGATAATCTCTACATGGCCTATGCTGACATCATGGCTAAGGTACCAGCTACTGAATATCAGTACAACAACCTTTATCCATTGCTTAGAAGTTATTATATTATTAGTTAGCTCATAACAGGATGATGATGATGATGATGATGATGTCAATGTTAATTGTTCCTTTTGCAACATACCCCTCTGCTGTCCCTCATGTAATTCATTCTTCGCTCCCTCAGAGCTGCCACGATGAAGAGGATGAGGATGGAGAGGAAGTGAAGAGTTTTGAAGTAGGTGGTCAGTCGCTCTTGTCTGTCCGTCCGTCCGTCCGTCCGTCTGTCTGTCAGTCCGTCCCCGTGATGGTCCTGGCTATTAAACTGCTGTGCGGCTTCCTGTCCATGTGCTGTGTGTTTCCCGCGAACAGGAGAAGGAGATGGAGAAGCAGAAGCTTCTGTACCAGCAGGCTCGGCTGCATGACCGCGGAGCTGCCGAGATGGTGCTTCAAACCATCAGCGCTAGCAAAGGTAGGTATTCACTTACTGCACCTCATACCCACCAGAACTACTGTGCTGTAGCGCCAGTACATTCCTCTCTGCATGAGAACGTAAACATGCGTTGAGTCTTCGTTGGGATTACCCTGCGCTGTGGTAGATGAAGGACGAACGTCCAGTGGTTTTTCTCTGTGTGCGCTTTCCTTTTCACCAGGTGAGATGGGTCCCATGGTGGCCTCAACCCTGAAGCTGGGTATAGCTATTCTCAATGGAGGAAACTCGACTGTACAGCAGGTATTTTAGTGTTCAGTGGCTTCTGTTTCATTTTAGATGGCCATGATTTATTAGGATTCTAATACTGTTGCTGTTTGCGTTGTATTTGAAAGGCTTTATTAGGCACACCTGTACGTTTGAATGCCATCCAAATTCTGCCATAGAATCTACTTTTATGACGCCCATACTATTTTGCGTCTGTTGACACTGTCTCGCTGACTCACTGTCCTCTCTCTCTCTCTCTCTCTCTCTGTCTGTCTCTTTAACAGAAAATGTTGGATTATCTGAAAGACAAGAAAGATGTTGGGTTTTTTCAGAGTCTGGCTGGTCTGATGCAGTCATGCAGGTAACTCTACCAAGTCTCGTCCGCTGCAACAAATTTCCTGACAGTGTCTTCATACCACAGCTGGGTAATGGGTTCTATCTGTTTGTGGTTTGGACAGGCTTTTAAACGCACAGTGTCATGATACGCATACTTCTAGATTCAGCGTGACTTAACACTTTTCAAGGATATCACAAGTAAACGTCCATAAATCAGCTTAGAAATCAGAACGTTTTTTTTCCTCTCTACCAGAATGATAACGGGTTGAGCCAAACTTTTCTCCAACGTGCGGAGGCTACTCACAGCGTAACTCGCTGTTTTCCACCAATGCAATATGGGAACTTTTGTTCCAAAACTTAGAGCACGGTTATCCACAAGTAGAAGTAAGACAAAGACTAATAACAGATCCATTCACAGCTGGGGGGAGGCGCAGTTTCATTTCTCAAATTTCGGCCTTTTGTTTGTTGATGGTGTTCCATCAAGCTGTTAGAATGCTGTGTGTTTCGCACAATGCGGAGAAAGGCACAGAACATCCACGTCCCTTAAAGGGGACAATTCTTGAGCCTTATCTTTGGATTCGTCCCTGAGCTCGGTATGATCATTTTTTCTAATGTACACATACCAACACCAATTTCAATTCAGGTGTTTACGTACAGTAATTAGCAGAAGACTGTTTAACTGCACATACTTTATATTTTCCGTGTATACATTTATTTTTGTCCCCCATATTTTTTATATCTGTATTTATTATTTGTATATTGTTTTTCTTTTTTTTTAAAAATACTTTTGATTATTATTGACACAGTGCTTGTCTGCTGTGTGTTTCTGCACCTTTCTGTCTTTGCTGCTGTGACTTGCAAATTTCCCCCGCTGTGGGATTAATAAAAGTCTATCTTAATCTCAATCTTAATCTTAATCTTAGAACAGCGCTTAGCCACTGGCCAAGGTTGCAAGAGGGAGGAAGGCCAGTGACGGGGGCAGAGAAATAACTGAGGTTCACAAGACACATTTTGTCTTTGTTTCAGTGTTTTGGATCTAAATGCGTTTGAGAGGCAGAACAAAGCAGAAGGACTGGGCATGGTGACAGAGGAAGGATCCGGTAAGCTTCACTGTGTTTACACCCCATTCATTGATAGTTCTGAATGCAAAGAAAAGTTCAATGAATATGTCTTTTTCTGTTGATATTAAAATGCCTTTTCTTCACCAGGTGTAGATAGAAATTCTTAAAACGTCACTTGAATTAATCTAAAGGTGGTACAATCAAAATCATGACATCCAGAGGGCACTGCTTGAAACTGCATTTTTGCCTCCATATCAGAGTATCAAAGTTTCCCATGAAAAGATTGAAAGCATTCGAATGAGCATGTGTTGGAGTAGTCTCCAGCGCTGACGCTTGTAGAAAGGGATCTCTTAAGTAGAGGTTTTACTCTTTGGTGTCACATCTTGTTTGTTTTTTTTTTGTTTTTTTTTTGATACATGAAGGTTCTTTTTAATCCCCATCAACTCATTATTCGTTATCTTGCTTTGCCTCATTTATCCCGTCATCACTTTGGTTGAGCGTTTTGGTTCATTTGAATACTGCCTATCGTTCACATGCGTTATCGAGTATGATTTACGAGTGCACACGCGTCTGTGCTTATGATTTGCCTGGTACATCTTCTGTGTGTATACACTTGTTGCAAAAGTTCACGATCATCCTTTAGATTGCGCATTGATACTTTTTCAAAATTCAAATCGGTGACCTTCATGTAGGGTGAGGGCATTCTCCTTTCTTTGTTTTGCTCTTCCGTAGCACTAGATTTTAAAATACAGTAATAACTGGAAAATAATAGGTAATTACTTAGGTGCGTAACTTATTATCATGTTACAATAGGTGCAGCGATTACCTTGGATTTACAAGTTTGTTTTTTAAGTAATTTCTGGTTCAAAAATACTTATTTTGTCACAGTATACCATCATATGACATTTCATTTCACCTCACTCAATATTTTACACGTTTTTCTTTTTTTTTTTTTTTTTTTTACAAAAGTATACTTGAAATGATGACTTAGAAATGTTGAATTGGCAGTCTTTATATTGTTCAGTTTCTGTGACCCTTCTGTACCTAGTTGGAAGTTTTGAAATCAGTATTTGATTTCTGGTTCTTAGTAGTCGCTACGGACAACACTGTGTTCCACTTTCCACTTTGAAAACCCCTGTTATAGATAATTACTGTCACTATGTCATTAGTACGGTAATTTGACTTAGTAGATCAAATTAGATCAGATTAAATATCAAGTAAATACATATTATAATAATATGCTGTTTTATACTGAATTGAATGATATCATAAAACAGGTGGTGTTATTTTTGTCCATACCTGTACGTGCACCCTTCCCAAACCAGTAATTACTGAAACTGACTTTGTATTAATCACTCCTGCACCTATTATAGCATAAAGTCGTGGCACTCACTGCAGCTGATAATGTTGTTTTTACTCATAATTTCCTCATCATTATCTTGTAAATACAAAGTAAACCTGTAAAACCTGCTTTTTAAATTATTATTATTATTATTATTATTATATATACTGTTAACAAAACAGGTCCAAATTGTTTTTTTTTTCCAATTTCCTTTTTAAACAACAACTTATTGAGTTTCACTGAGCTGAACAGGTTTTCTGCCGACACGTTATTTTTGTTCTATGCTGACCAAACAACTGAATTCGGAATTTTTCAAAGCTCTTTTCCCTATATGTAATCGTTTTCTTTGTTTCTTACTTTCTTTCTCTCTTTCTTTCTTCCCCCTGTTTTCCTTTTCTCATTTTGGTTTACCGCACTTTCTTCCCTTCCTCAGTCATCACTCATGAGCGTGGTAATTATGCCTCCTGCCATTTTCTTGTGTGTTGGTTGGTCTCTCTCTCTCTCTCTCGCTCTCTCTCTCTCTCTCTCTTTCACCACAGTTGGTTATTTGTGTATCAGTTCTGTCCAGGTCCTGAGTGTAGACCTTCAAACCTCGTCCTTACCTGCTCCGTGCTTGTAGCCACTTTTCTGCCTTACTCTCACCTATTCTAATCGTTTTCTGTTTTGTTCGGCCAATTACAACTCGTTCCCTCTGCTTGGTTTTAGAGTCTGCCTTTTTATGACTTAGTTCACCTCCTGAATTTTTTTTTACGTAAAAACGTGTCTTGCACAATGAGCAAAGCCATGATGATATTATGACAACTTGTTTTGGTATATACCATATAGATGTTAAAAATCCAGACGTGATCAGGCAGAAGCAGCAGGCTAGAAGTGTAGCTGTAGTGTTACAACCTGCCGTCTAAAGCAGAACCCATGTACGCCTCCCTCTCAGGATTTGTACAGTATCTGGCACATTCTAAATATTACTAATATCACTATTTACCTTCCTCCACCCTCATCCTACACCCCCACCCTCTCAGTCAACCTGTAGTCAGCTGGTTGTTTTGTCCCAGTAATGGAGGTGGTTATTGTGCTGGTTGTTATCTGTCGTGAAGTGTACAATCCCCTCTGTCTTCTCAGCCACTATCTCTGTTTTGTTTTCTTTCTGACTCACTCTCTTAGGGCTGCAATGAATACAAAAAATACCAAACAGAAACTGGTAGATTAAGCCTCCTTTAAAGCTGCACGCACCAATATTTTTGCAGTACAAATGGATCAAATGAATATTTCTAATGTGAAAGTGACAAATCCACATGAAAGTTCACTAACCCTACACTTCCTATCAGCTCTACAGAACATTTTAGTGTCTTTCAGCTCATCGTTTTGGTTTTACAGTCCACAATTCTACTGTTTTGGCTCCATCTTAGCGTTGTCGTCAACATTTCCAGCAGCAGCAGCAGCAGCAGCAGGCGGCTCTGATAAAGCCACTGTGCACTACCTGCCCGTCAGCAAACAGCAGACAGTATACATAGTTAGAGACTAGCTGGTGAACATAGCCAGATATTTTTCGCAAGCGTTGGTGGAGACCAAACCAGAGAGAAAAATATAGGACAAACGCCCCCGCCACACGAATGCCAATGCTGCTCTGTGTCTGCTCGAATGTGCATTTGCATATAAATGTATGATGTCATACCATGCCAGTGTACGTGTACAGCTTGTTCTGCTAGCTATAAAATCAGTTTTAGCTTTAACTCTTAAGATCAGTTATCTCTCTTGTCTGCAGAAATAGTTTATGTGAAATAAGCAAATTTTGCACTAGGATTAATAGTCTCGTCAAAATGTTGTCGCCATCATTTGCCAGTAGACGCACCTAGCTGGAGCTAACACCTGCAGTCTAATTCAACAGGCCCTTCATGAAGGTTACAGTGTTCAGATTTTGTTGAAATGGTTTCAGAGAGGCGTTGATTACTGGAGGGTGCCGTTTTTGTGGCTCTGTTGAACCGTATTGCAAAATAATATGAATGTGAGTTTTAGTTATAGTTATTATAGTACGTCTGATCTTACTTTTGGACAGATGAAAAGACAGAAAGATGAGGACATCCAGTATTAGTACAAAAAAAACTGTTTTTATTAGTATTCAATATATAGACTTAATCTGAAAAAAACAAACAAAAAAACAATCCAAACAGAAAGAGCCAGTAGTTGCAGCCCTCCTTTTATTTCTCATCCCTCGCCTTTTCATCCGTCGTGTTTGGCCAATCTGTCTTCTTTCTCTGTGTAAGCGCCGCACTTTGGACTTTAATGAGTGGCTTTAATTCTGGCCATGCTGCTCTGAGAGGCGGGGGGTGATCCTCTGATCCTTTTCTCCTTCCTTCCTCCCTCCCTTTTCTCTGTTTATTGGCTGAGCTGTGGTCTGTAGTCAGTGTACTTGTCCTTCATTACTGTTTTGCTTATGTGAAAAAACTTAATTTGAATAACTTGCTTTTTTTTTTATATGATTTTATGTTTTGACTTATTTTCACCCCAGTACACTGTATTTTAAATTCATTATTTGGTTGTAGTCGTAGTCATGCATTAATACTGTGTGTTACAACCTTAGAGTTTTTGATGGACTAGAGGAAATTTGATGTGCATTTACTGTACACCACATATTTAGCTTGTCCCTTTTTTCATAATCCTAATCTTTAGACGGAGACTTATTTGTTAAAAGATCGTGAATGAAACGTTAATATGGTCTAATTTATTTCAACTGTGAAAAATGTGTTCCCCTCATCTGGTGTATCATTGTGTTGGGAATAAGCCTGAAAGTGCCTTTACACAATTACTAAATAGTATTTTCATATATGTTGTTGTTGTTGTGACATCCAGTGATTTAACACAAATGATCATATCCCCCAAAAATATTCAATAGTGACTTTTGTTGCCACTGTAGAACAGGTTGTTAAAGAGAGTGAATCTTAAGATTTACCCACTCCGTATGTCATCCCATCCAGGAATTTACTGTAAGACCCGCCATCACACGGATGAACACCAATTCAACCGATCCTCACGTTATTTATGTGAGCTAGGAGTTTTCTCCCATCCTCCCAAATATCTGATGGAGTCTTGCGAATGACCCCATGCTTGCTTTACATGTACAATGCTAATTCAAAACCGGGAAGCTGCTGACAATTACAGGAATGCTCAGCGACAGATGGCTTTAGTTAGTGGTGGGCTTTCTTATTTGACACACCTCTTGGACATTGTGTGGGGGTCTGGGACGGAGCCTGTGGACCACAAGATGGGGGTGGTGGTTCCGTGCCACCGTAATAAACGCTTGCGTCATTTTTAGTCATTCCAGCAGTTACTATGTATTCTGATTGTCGCTAACTTTGAACCTGTTCCTACAAAGCAACGCATAATAACAGTTGAGGTCTGACATTCTTCGGCAGCTGTCCATTTTTGTTTTGCATTGCACGAGTGGACATCAACAAAATTCAGCCCAAACTCAGACGTTTTGGGCCAGGGTTAAAAGCTCTGACATCCTGGCGGGACTGATCCATAGATGAGAAAATGTTGCACTTTCGCTAAAGAAAAAGAAACCTGCACTTTCAGTCTTGTTTCAAACCTACAGATTTTCCTCCCTCAGCCCAGTTCAGTTTGTTGTCATATTGTATGGATGTATTCCGTTCACGTTTCTGTTGACGTTACTGTGTTAGTGTCTCATCTTCCTTTCTCTGACCCTCTTTTCCTTTCGCATTCCATGGTTCGAAGCAGCATTTTAGCGCAGTCAGAGCGGCCCTTCAACTTCTTCATAGCATTTGTAATCCGCGCAGAGCCTGCAATGGCAAGCAGCAGCCGACACGTTTTCTTTACACCAAACCAAGAAAACAGAAAAGAGCCTAAATCCAGCCCTGACTGTAAAATGCTGCAGTTTAAAAACCAGTCCCTTTCAGTCCACCACCAAGTGCTGTGGCTGCCCACTGCTCATCCAAGAGTGTGTGTGTGTGTGTGTGTGTGTGTGTGTGTGTGTGTGTGTTAGGTAAGAATGGTGTATTATGAATATACACCTTTCACAGACTGAAAGAAAACACTGAGGATTTCCTCACATTAGCACCACGTCTTTTTAACACTTCTTCACTCTCCATCTTCTTGTCCGTATATCCCTTTCCTATATGTCGTCTGCTATTGTCTCCTCTGTTCTTTGACTTTTTGTTTTATGTGTATGTGTGTCTGTTTATATGAATGTGTGTGTGTGTGTGTGTGTGTGTGTGTGTGTGTGTGTGTTCATTCACGTGTGTGTTCGCACATGCCTGTGGTCTCGTGTGTACGCTGTGCATACCTATGTATGTGCTTGTGCATGTGTGTCTGTCTTTGTACGTGTGTGTGTGTGCATGTATGTGTGCGTGTGTGTGTGTGTGTGTGTGTGTGTGTGTGTGTGTTTTCTTCTCTCCGGCCAGGTGAGAAGGTCATGCAGGATGACGAGTTCACCTGTGACCTTTTCCGCTTCCTGCAGCTGCTCTGTGAAGGACACAACTCAGGTGTGTGTGAGCAAGTTCTCTGTTACTTACTGATTCATCGCGGGGGTGTGGCCGAGCGTCCACATTTTGGGTAAATGTACGAATGATCTAACGATACTAGTGTTTTTTAGGTGTTAACCACTGGCTTCCACCCTAAACCGCACTGCAGTTATTACAATTGTTGAGCTGACGACGCATGTTTAACTGCCAGTGTGTGTGTGTGATTGCGGTTTCTTTTTTTGCGATATCCTGTTTTCAGACTTCCAGAACTACTTGAGGACACAAACGGGGAACAATACGACCGTCAACATCATTATCTCTACTGTTGACTACCTCCTCAGAGTGCAGGTTAGCTCCTTTTGTTCACTCCTGCTGTTTCGTAAGGGATGGATTCACACTGTAGTCACACGGCCCTCATACAGTCTTGACTAAGAGGCACACGACTCCCATTCAGTTGTTTCAGTGATTGCCTCTGAAGGACAACTCAGCGCGAACTTAAGCTACGCAACTTAACACCAAAGTCTTCTAGTGGTTCTCTTTTAAAATCAGTTTTTTTTATGTTACTAGTTTTGGTAACAAAGCATTATAATTACTACCCTGGTGACAATGTCCTAGGCATCCCATATTTACACACCTTCCCAGAAAGTCAGTTGGATTCATGTACCTGTGCGCAAGCCCCAGTGCAACAAGACACAGTGGCAGATCACTGTACAGACCATGCGGGGGCGTTTGTCTTGCAGAGCCGCATTCTGGTTTATGTTGGACCAGCTGTTTTTTTCCAATTTTGCACACTTGCAGTTAAGCAATGCATGTTTACGATTACGAGGAACATTTTGCGAATGTTTAGATAATAGTTCAGCTGAATGTGCTCTGATGTCCCTTGGGCTAAAGCAAGTCCCTGCTTTTTAATGAGTGAGTCATTATTGTAACTTTTCATAACTGAGGCGAAAATGGCCCAAACTATGAAAACAAAATGCAGGTTTGTTTTTTTTTTACTTTTACTTTACGCAAGTTGTTTTTTTTATACTTATTTCAGATTATATTGCATTGCACACTACTACTGTTACTACTACTACTAATACTAATACTAATGATGTTCAAAACAGTATCTTCGATGTATTTACTCGTGGCTAATCTGTCTCATTCTTGCCCCTTATTTTCTTCTCTTTCCCTGCTCTCTCCTGCACTCCTCCCTCACTCTCCCCCAGGAGTCTATCAGCGATTTCTACTGGTATTATTCTGGAAAAGATGTTATCGACGAGCAGGGCCAGAGGAATTTCTCCAAGGCAATAAATGTGGCCAAGCAGGTTTTCAACACGCTCACAGAGTACATCCAGGTACGAGGAGACACTGCAGTCATCGCTAGTGAAGTCACAGAATGAAAAGGTCTTAAATAATCCAAATTGCAGGTGTTATAATTGTCATAATTAGTCAACAGTAATTAATGCAGTGAGCTGTTGTTTTATTCAGATTGAACAGTGATATTATACAATATCTGCAGGCTGTAACTGTGGCAAATACTCACACAGCTTAATGTAGGAAGCCTGCTGAGTAAAGGTAGCTGTTGGCCGTGACGTGATTGCGATCTCGACTGGTGATTCTGTAGGGTCCGTGTACTGGCAACCAGCAGAGTTTGGCCCATAGCCGACTGTGGGACGCTGTGGTTGGTTTCCTGCACGTCTTCGCTCACATGCAGATGAAATTGTCTCAGGTGAGTTAGAGTCACTGTGTGGAACGAGGGGCCTAAGAAAGTGGCCCCTAATTCCTTTACATTAGCGTCAAATGTTATTCACTTCAGACAGAAATGATCAACTTTCTGAAATGGTTAAATGAAGTGTCGATGACTTTGGGGGGCATTCTTAACATGTTTTTCTTTCTCTCTATCTTCACCTCAGGACTCCAGTCAGATTGAGTTACTGAAGGAACTGATGGATCTGCAGAAAGATATGGTGGTCATGCTGCTGTCTATGCTGGAGGGTACATTTGCTACACCTGTATTAAATATTAAAGCAAGGTCGCCACAGGGGTATTTTGCACTGTTCATTGAATTTGTTAAATCAGTCTTAGAGGTTAGTGGCCCACTACTGTACATTGACTCTGCCTTTAGAAAAAATAGACTGAGATGTATTAAGATAAGGAAATATTCATAAAGGGTAATATATACATTTACCATATACATATTGTAAATGTGTTCTTTGGCAGGTAATGTGGTGAATGGGACCATTGGGAAGCAGATGGTGGACATGCTGGTGGAGTCTTCCAACAACGTGGAGATGATCCTCAAGTTCTTTGACATGTTCCTTAAACTGAAAGACCTGACCTCCTCAGACGCCTTCAAGGAGTATGACCCTGACGGAAAAGGCTAGACTATTATATAGACTAATATATTTATAGACATGTATTTGTTCATCGTATTTGTCATTGGGGAAGCATCAGAATCATTTCAATGTAAATGTCCAGAGTGACATGGAGAGAGCTGCTGATGATTTATAGATTTATGAATGAACTCACAGGTGTCATCTCCAAGAGGGATTTCCATAAGGCCATGGAGAGCCACAAACACTACACCCAGTCCGAGACGGAGTTCCTGCTCTCTTGCGCTGAGACGGATGAGAATGAACTCCTGGACTATGAAGAATTTGTTGAGCGCTTTCATGAGCCAGCCAAGGTAAATGCCTTGATGTTTACAGAGCTTTAAAACGTCTACAGACGGCCTTAAGTTAAGTCCAAATGTAAGCCCTTCGAAATGATTAAAATCTATTATTAAAATCTAATTTTAGGGAATTGTTTCAACATCTCATATGGGGTTTAGTAGGAGAGCCCTCTTGTTATTTCTATTTCTGTCTTCCTTTTCTTTTGTCTTTCCATTTGTTGGACTGGATAAATTAGGTTTTTTAGTTGTTTTTTTTATCAGTATCAGAGTAGAATTGGAAAACCATAACCAAAATGCACCAATTATGCATCTGAAGGTAATTTAAAGTAAATGAAAAGCTTTTGATTGGTCAGTAGGGTGTTGTATCATGTTTGGTTAGGCTGTCACTGGCCAGATGTACTTCTTCACTTTCACTTTTTTAAAATTCAGGCTTTCAGTGTAATAGCTCACATTTACCCAAGACCGAACTTTTTGAGAAATCATTCCAGGTTGAGTGGTGGTGAGCTTATATAGTCGAGAACATGCTGAAAAAGGAAACCGTTTTATCCAAAGATGAAAAGAAACCGCTTTAAACTGAACTCTGATTCGAAAGGACATTGGCTTCAACGTGGCGGTTCTGCTGACCAACCTGTCGGAGCACATGCCTCATGACACCCGGCTGCAGACCTTCCTGGAGCTGGCAGAGAGCGTCCTCAACTACTTCCAGCCCTACCTGGGCCGGATCGAGATCATGGGCAGCGCCAAGCGCATCGAGAGGGTCTACTTTGAGATCAGTGAGTCCAGTCGAACGCAGTGGGAGAAGCCTCAGGTAAAGCATATGAATCCATTAGAATAAAATGTGTCACTTGATTTAGTTACAGTGACAACAATCCTTCCACATTTCCTTCCAGCTCCTTGTTTTCACCTGTTTCCCTTCTGCCCAGGTCAAAGAATCCAAGCGTCAGTTCATCTTTGACGTGGTGAATGAAGGAGGGGAGAAGGAGAAGATGGAGCTGTTTGTGAATTTCTGCGAGGACACCATCTTTGAAATGCAGCTGGCGGCTCAGATGTCTGACGCCGGCGAGCGCTCGGCAGTCAAGGAGGAGAGCGAGCGGGAGAAGCCCGACGAGGAGAACCCCGAGTCTGGCTTCTTCTCTGTTACCACTGTCCGCATGGCCCTGTTAGCGTTGCAGTACAACGTCATGGTGCTGATAAAGGTGAGAGCGCACACACACACACACACACAAACACACACACATACAGCACCAGACGAACTAACAATCAAAAAACAAGGATGTCTCTGTGTTTTTGTGGCATTTTAAAGGAATTAGTTGAGTGAGATGAGAAGGTTGATACTAATCTCATGCCTGTGTCTTAAGTGTCTGGTCAGAGACGCGACACAAAAGTGCTCAGAACTGATATCTCACCTTCTCCTCTCACTCTACAAAAACAAAGCTAATGCAGTAAGTACACACTACTAACTTTTCGAAAAAAATCAAAAATGCGAGGATATAATATCTTTTTTTTTCAGAAATCCATCGCAGACAGACAGACAGGCTTCTGAATGTGACAACGGTACAAATTCTAACTAAGAACATGCTGTCGTAAGACTGTGCAGCGTCGAGGTTGTGCTTTGTTTTGTCATTTTATTTGATTAAATACGCCGCCAAGAGACAAAATGGCAACCCTCACGTGGCACACTTGCAGCACTTTTCCCGAACTTTGAGCGGATAATTAGTCCGCTGAGAAGACGGAGGTGTTGGTTGTTCACTGCGGGTGATCTTGTGGTAGACTTGTAACTGTTAGGTCTTGTTTATGGAGACATGACAATGTGTAAATGTTGGGCATTGGACAGTCCTTGTTATTACTCAGTTGCAAGCAGTTTCACCCATAAAAGAGAGAAAACTCCCTTTTCAGGTGCTGTCCATGAAGAGTTTGAAGAAGCAGATGAAGAGGGTGAAGAACATGACAGTGAAGGACATGGTGACCACCCTGGTGTCCTTCTACTGGTCGGTGTTGCTGGGCCTCCTCCACGTGGCGTTCAGTGTGGCCCGAGGATTTTGCCGAATCTTCTACAACACCTTCATGGGAGGCAATCTGGTGGAGGGGGCCAAGACCATAAAGGTTACTATACATCATTCGGAGAACAGAGCAGTGTATCCGCAGGTCGTCAAAACAAAGTGAATACAGTAACAGCATAAACTGCCTCCACCCCCAGGTGTCGGAGCTGCTGGCTAACATGCCTGACCCCACCCAGGACGAGGTGAGGGGCGAAGTGGAGGACAGAGAGAAGAGACCCTCTGACCGCAGCTCCCCAAAGGAGGACCTGGCTGACCTGGCAGTCAACACCAGCGAGACCGAGCTGCTGTCAGACATTTTTGGCCTCGACTTAAGAAGAGAGGGGGGCCAGTATAAGATCACCCCACATAACCCCAATGCCAGCCTGACCGAACTGCTCAATTCCCCAGTTCCTTCCCCGACACCCCCGACCCCACCCGCGGCACCCCCACCTGAGCTCAGACGGAGGCACCAGGTGAGTCTAAGCTATTGTTTGATAATCTTTTCTTAATATTTCTCTCCAGTCTTTTTCTAATCCTGTCTATTTTACATCATTGACAAATCAAGGATCTATCATCAGTGATCCCAAATGTTCAGCGTCATGTCATTTGGGACAGGTCTCTCAAAAACTGCCAAACGTCTGTGAGGCTGTACTGAGTCACAGTGGTGCTTTAAGCTGAATGCTAATGTGAGCATGCTAACGCTAATTAGCTCTAAATATAAAGTGCAGTTGAGGCTGATGATGGCGCTAGAGGAAAAATCAGAGGATGGTGAGTGTTATCTCAATTCATCCTGAAGGGAACATGAACGTGTGCACCAAACGTCATGGCGATCCGTCCAGTAGTTGCAGCGGTAGAAATGCTGCTCCTTGGCTTGTCAGTCTAATTGTGTTTCCCGTTTCAGTCGAGGAGCTCTTCCTCGGAGGAGAAGGAAGCGACAGCAGAGACAGAATGTGAACCTGAGAAAACATCAGCGTATGTACACATTTTTATGGGATTCTGATTGCTCCAGCGGGCACCGTAATGTATGGTGGCAGGCCAAAACACACCGTGTGTGGACAGCTTGAGATGTCCAGCACAGATGGGACACAGCTATCAAACGCAGCCACGACCGGACGACACTATTTATTGAATTGTTTGTTAGAGGGGAAGAAGAGGACAAATACTAGCCCTTATCCAGAGCTTTCAACCACATTTACTAGTTGCATACTTCTAAAATCGGAGAAAAAAAGATAGTAAGTGGACCTTGAGTTCAGAATTGAATGTGTTTCGTAGGTAGCCCACAGACAAAATTGGTATACATCTGTGCTTCTTTACAACCGAGACCAACATTTGTAACCATTTATCTTGTTTGTGTATTTATTTAGATATTTTTGGGAAAACGGAGTGACATATATAATGCACACACACATTTACAATCTATCTTTTGTTTCTACACCATTATTTTAAAAGTCATTACTTGGTCACAGAAATTGGCAGCTTGGGAGTTTTGACATACTAAGTACCCCCCCCCCCCCCCCCCAGAATCTAAAAGCACAGTGAAATGGGTGAAGCCACAGTGAAGCGGTATTGTGTATCGTTAGCTGTGTGTAAGTGTGGACGGTTTTGTGATTTCAGGGGGGGACATGTAGAGAAACAAGAGAAACAACTGAAGAACGAGAAGATGAAGCCCAAAGTGAGAAGGCATCACACCTCAAAGTCTGACGAACCAGATCTGCAGGAGTCTGCCTTCTTGAAGAAGATCATAGCTTACCAGAGGAAACTGCTGGTACGTGGAGCTTTCTGTCCCCTTTTGTCAAATCTCTCTGGCTACATGCAGTCTGGCCAGTAACAGTGAGGAGGAGAGCTGATATTAATTTAAGGCGATGCCGATGAAAGCTTAGCAGCCGTCACTGAAAACGAGGGAGATGTTTTTTGCATGTGATGCCGCGAGTGATTATGTGAACAGCGCAGTGTTGAAGCAGTAGAGTTCAGCGCTCGGTAACATCCAGAACACATTCTGTTCTCCCCCTGCAGAACTACTTTGCGAGGAACTTCTACAATATGAGGATGCTGGCTCTGTTTGTTGCCTTTGCGATCAACTTCATCCTCCTTTTCTATAAGGTAACGTATACAAGGGATGTGGTTATTAGTCACGAGTGCTTTTGGTGAGACATAGAAACGTTCAGACCTTCTTTCCTTGTACCGCATGGAGAAAGAGAAGTGTGTTGATACAGGTTAAGGTAAAAGATGAAATGCTTGCTAGTTAAACAGGGAAATTAGCCCAATGCTATAAAGTACGTGCTAAAAGGTATTCTGCGTTGAAAATCTATCTAAAGTATGTCAGAAAAGTTATATATCATTGTTATAAGATGATATTATGTCAATGTTGTGTGTTTACAGCTTGCCCTGCTACCTCCAAGTGGCCAAAAAGGGTTATAACAGTTCTAACTGTGCAAAAGAATGCTTTGCTGTCTTAAACACACCAGAAATATAGACAAATATTTAAAAAAGTAACAACAGTCTCCATCAAGTTTTACAAAGGTAGTGTATTTTATTATTTATTATTTACCACGTGTCGCTTGTATTATCCCGCCCCTGAATTTGTTCTCAGTTACATCATCAGGGTGGCTACGTGATTACTGTCACGTTGTTTTATTCTCACAGACCTAGCTCGATTTCTACATTTGAAGGACTAATACACGGTTTCTACCAGGTTTCGACCTCCTCGTCTGTGGTTGAGGAGAGGGAGGTGGTGTACACCAGCAGCCAACAACCCGACAGCGGTGTTCAGTGGGATCCGCTCGGAGGGGAAGCACTGGAGGCAAAGGAGGAGGTGGCGGATGAGGCCGGGGAGCCCCTGAAACCCGTCACAGTCCGCTTTGTCCTGGAGGAGAGCAGCGGATACATGGAGCCCATGTTGCGAATCCTGGCCGTCCTGCATACTGTCATCTCCTTCTTCTGCATCATCGGATACTACTGTCTCAAGGCAGGACACTGACTGCTGAGAGATAGCTGAAATGATTAAGTGAATTAGTTAGTGTTTGTAGTGAAACACTCATTTATACCCGTCGACAAAGCAATCTGTGTCTGGTATTACATCCTAACAAATCATCCTTTGTTCTAACAGTCTGTCATTTAATCATTTTCTGAGATATTTTCAAATATTAAATCCAAGGATTTGAGTTTTCTGAAATGAAATATCACTCCTATATTGTGTGTGTGTGTGTGTGTGTGTGTGATGTAGGTGCCACTGGTGATCTTTAAGCGTGAGAAGGAGGTGGCCAGGAAGCTGGAATTCGATGGCCTTTACATCACAGAACAGCCGTCTGAGGATGACATCAAGGGCCAGTGGGACAGACTGGTGATCAACACGCAGTGAGTAGACTCTGTGTGTGCGAGTGTGTATGCTGCAGCTTGTGTTACATGTGCTACGACGTCCATTAAAAAGACAAGTGTCAAGAACCAGGGGAAGAACATGGGAGGAAAAACTGCTATATTTAGCAGAGGTGACTGGATTCTTTCTACGTCTTTATAACAACACGCCTCATGAGCCTTTTGTCCTCTTTGATTTTCAGATCTTTCCCCAACAACTACTGGGATAAGTTTGTGAAGAGGAAGGTAGGTGTCCCAACTAGGAGTCCTCCGAAATGGCACTAGGAGTTCCTGACTAACTAAGTGAGAGAACTAACCCTCAGCTAAGAGAAGGGGCATGGATGACGTTGTGAACTTCCGCAGTAGGTCAACTGTAGTTGGAGTTTAGTTAGCTTAGGCTGTAAGTACTGTGGTGTGTGGCATTGGTTTAATGCCGCATGCTTGCCCCATACAAATGAACAGTAAATACATAGATAATAAATCAAACCATGGTAGGAATCGTGAGAGATTACAAATAATGGTGACATCCAGTTTATCTTAACAGTTTATTTATGTACCACATTTAGCTTTCTCTCTCACAGACCCCCCCCCCCCCCACACACACACAGTCTCACTTGCTCCATCTTTCTGTGTCTTCCCTACTCTTTTGTCTTTCTGTCCATACAGTTACATCCCAGAAGACGTGTTATATACACAGCATACATGTTATATGGCCATTTATGACCATTATGACTCTGCAGCTAACCCCCACATCTGAATTGACTCTCAGTGACTGATGGCAGGTTTAAAAGTGCTGTCGTCGCGATCCAGGTAGCCCTGATACGTCAGACAGTTCGGGGGAAACTTTTAATACATTGCAGCGAGCATCAGTATCAACCCAGAGCCACATTTCTCCTGTGTTTTTGGGAGGGTTAACGTGGAGATGAATCGGGCTAAACCTCTGTGAACTGAGTCTGTAGCTCCTGGAGGCTCGAGTGGCAGCTGTGAGTTGAAGACGGTGGTTGTACCCGGGCAGCTCCTTATGTCCTCCTTATCACCTTACCTCAGGTGATGGATAAATATGGAGAGTTCTACGGCCACGACCGCATCAGTGAGCTGCTGGGAATGGACAAGGCTGCTCTGGACTTCAGCGATGCCCACAAAAAGAGAAAGCCCAGGAGAGACAGCTCGCTGGCTGCTGTGTGAGTATTCTCTCTTGAGTGTGTGGAGACAAATATTTATTAATAGTCACCTGTACACTAAGGGCTTGTTGTTGTTTTTTTTTTAATGAATTAGCCAATAAAAAAACATGGAAGGTGAGTGTTCAAATGTGCAACTTTGACTGATTTCCTTAGCAAGGTGCAGCTGCAGCATTCACATCCACTGCATGGTGGCCTGGCCAGAGTTGTCTTACGCTGAACAGGACAGGGCATCCCATGTTTACTGTATATTTTAAAACCATTGCTTTTATACGATAAAAAAATAAAAAAAATAGAACTATGAACTATGAACTATTCCTGGTTTGCATCTAGACGAATGAAAATTGGACACACTGGACATATTCGATTTTCTTTTTCCAAATCAGCGCACCGGCCTGTTACAGTATGACAAGGCAGAATACCAGCGCTAACCTGAGAGCTGGTAGACCCTGTTTCCCCTTTAATGCCCAACAGGCTTGATCTGTACACACCTGGAACGGGAGCTGACGGTATCAGGTTTTACTAGCAGGACTTTTATTCCCCCCCCCCCCCCCTGTAAGCAACATCTGCCTCAGACACTTGTACTCAGGGCGTTATGGTATGGCACACGATCCTCTCCTGTGACACCCCCCCCCCCCCCCTCTGCTCCTTCTGTTGTCAGGCTGAACTCCATTGATGTGAAGTACCAGATCTGGAAGCTGGGGGTTGTATTCACAGACAATGTAAGTATGTAGAAGCAAAAATCATTCACCAGCCATGTCAAGACAATGTTGTTAAAATAAAAGTATTGCTACCAACACATGAGCCTGCCTTGATTCAAGTTAACCACGCTATATCACTACATCACACCATATTCTTCCAACTTCACTCTAGTTTCCTGACACTGGCTTATTGAATACGGTTGCAGCTGTTACCGATGTGGCTTCTCGCATCATTTTACACTTGCACAAAGAACAACCTGGAAAAAGAAACAAAATGATTTCGAAAACCCACAAGCATTGATGTCCAGACGTATCTGTAACAGTCACCACCTCTTCTCCTTGCCTGCAGTCCTTCCTGTACTTGGCCTGGTATATGACCATGTCCATCCTGGGTCACTACAACAACTTCTTCTTTGCTGCCCATCTGCTTGACATCGCCATGGGCTTCAAGACACTGCGTACCATTTTGTCCTCAGTCACTCACAATGGCAAGCAGGTAAACTACATACTACAGTACTGTCAACATGAATACCTACACGGATATTTCTTGCACGCTTGTGCTCAAACACCTGCTAATACATAGCAACACATAATGCCAGACAGATAGACAGCGTTGGTCATGTGTTCTCTGTATCCAGACTCCTCTATTGTGCCTCATAGCGGCCTTGTCTTTTCTCCCCGCAGCTGGTGTTGACGGTCGGCCTGTTGGCAGTGGTGGTGTACCTCTACACAGTGGTGGCCTTCAACTTCTTCAGGAAGTTCTACAACAAGGGCGAAGACGGAGAACTGCCAGACATGAAATGTGACGACATGTTGACAGTGAGTGTGAGAGGTGTATCGCTGAGGACGCGTTATTCTTTGCGTCATTCAGGTACAGCGGCTAAAGATAAAAGTTATTCACAAAGCACAACACAATAACGCTAGATATTTAAAGTGATCACAACACTTAAGATATTTGGCAACTGGAGAAATGCAGCAGTGCTTCTACTTCCATTACTTTTCAAGGAAATCATCTGAAGCTAAAATCTGCACGTGACCTTGTGGCGCCATGTGCATGGTTCTTAAATGTAAAGACCATGGTTGGACTTGCTGCCTCGTAGCTGCCGCTCAGTCTTTTTGCTCTGGGCAGTGGCTCACTGCTGCTCTTGCTGATAATGTCAGTAAAGCCTGTCTCGGTGAAAGCAGGAAGCATCCAGTGGAGCCTGTCAGTAAAGAGGAACCAGCACCATTTATGGACAGAAAGTCATGGGTCAGAGCTTCTAGTCCGACAGTGTTCACCCTCAGGCTCTGTCTGCGGTCCAGCTGAGCTGCTGGATGATTCCTCTTTGGTCAGTCTCTCTCTCTTGTAGGCGTCTGTTAGCTTTTTAGGAATAGCAACAGGGTGCGTGACATTCAGAAAGAATTTTATGCTGCCAAACTGGAGAGTTTATCATGAACTATGCAAGTTCCACTCAAGGCACTCCTCGTCATGAAGCCTGACGTTGGTAATCCGGGACGGTGGGATCTGGAATGGAAACAGGAACCCAGTTTCATGATACAGGTTAGCAGGTTATCAACAGTGTGCAGCATAAGCTGCGATTGTGATTTGTCCTGGTTAGCTGCTAACTCACTAATCTCACTATCATGATACAGGCCACAATACAGTCATAGTAGGTTTATTGTGCTTTTTAACCCCCCCCCCCCCCGTGGCGTAAGCCTTTACATTTGCACACGAGTTGATAATGATATAATCAGGTCAGAGGTGTTCCCATGTGTCGTGTAAGTCAAGTGTAGGTTTGTCAGTGATGGAGGAGGAAACAGGTAAAGACACAGTGAACTGCAGCTGTGATGAGGCTGTTCCCTGCTGCCCAGCCATCTGAAAGAAATACTATATAAGGGCTCTATGGTGTGTGTTTTCTCGGGGGTGGGAGGGGGCCTTCTGTCACCCGGAAATTTCAGGACACACATGCTCTAATCCCCTATAGTCAGCCACCCATAGCATTCCATAGAGCTCTTCTGTTTCCTATTAAGGGGCCGGGTGGCAGCTCTGCCTGGTCTGCAGGAAGGTGACAGGGGCTTAGTGGGCTGGAGGGATAGACCGCTGAAGGGCCACTGCCCCCGGGGGCAGGTTTTTTTGCTCTTTTGCTCTCCTCCCTTTTACGTGAATAAATCCCTTACAATAACACTGACAGCTGGATGAGAGAGAATCTGAGCTAATCTCTCCTTTTCTGTTCACTTGGTCCTCTCTTAGCCTCCGTCTTCCTCTCTCTGCACTGGAGTTTTCCCATCTTCTTCCCTCTCTCTCCTTTTGCTCAGTTCCTCTTTGCGTTGAGATCATTTACCATTCACTGACTCATTCAAGTGGTTTTTGGTGCTTTGTTACTTGTTTTTGTTACCATTCCCACTAAAATCATGGCTCGTATCGCAAAATATCTGTCAAAATAATTGCAACATGATTTCTTTTGCACATCGTATCAGCCCTACTGTTATGCACTGGTTCTTTTTTTTTTACATAATTATCACTGAGTTCTTTAAACGGTCATATTTGTTTTTGTCCCCCTGATCTGTAATTAAGTCAAATAAGCAAAATAACAAAAGAGGTTTGCGCATATTACTGCAATATTTCAGTGACGCTGCTGTAAATTCAGTCCGTGTCAGCTGCAATAACAACAACTGGGTCCCCATTTCAAATCCAGAACATAAAATGTCTTGTTTTCCTCCCCACTTATTCCTGTGTTTCCCGCCCCTCTCTCCCAGTGCTACATGTTCCACATGTATGTGGGCGTCAGAGCGGGCGGAGGGATCGGTGACCAGATTGAGGACCCAGCGGGTGACGAGTACGAGATCTACCGCATCATCTTTGACATTACCTTCTTCTTCTTCGTCATTGTAATCCTCCTGGCCATCATCCAGGGTGAGTAAACACACACACACACACACACGTACGCAGTAAAGAAGGGAAGAAGCCATGATCATGGGTGTTGGAATGGGCTGTTTAACCTCAACATCATCATCTGTGCTCTGGGGGTTTCCAGGGTTGATCATCGATGCTTTCGGAGAGCTGAGGGACCAGCAGGAGCAAGTGAAAGAAGACATGGAGGTGAAAGGGCAGACAGATGTGCACACACACACACACACACACTCTCCACATTACCTGTCACATTGCCATGTGGACATTTACAGTTGCAGGTTGCAGTTTAACACCCGGTAGGGGTCAACGAGGGGTCTCGTTTTGTGTAATGACGGTCACTTAACGACATGTTTCTCTTCCAGACCAAATGTTTTATCTGTGGAATAGGCAATGACTACTTTGACACAGTGCCACACGGCTTTGAAACGCACACACTACAGGAGCACAACCTAGCCAACTACCTGTGAGTATATTTGCGCGTGTTTGTGTGTGTGCGTGTGTGTGTGTGTGTGTGTGTGTGTGTGTGTGTACTTCTAACTCTTAACATAGTTCCAACCAGTGTTTGACAATTAGGACTCTTCAAAAGTATTTCACCATCACTATTATAGATATTATGTCCGTCTCATGCACGACACCTGATTTGGAAGAAACAACAAAGCGCTGGGCTCTCATTGGTCTTTGCCGAGAGTTTTTTTGAGCAGTGGCACGCGATCATTTAAATTTACCGGTGTGGCCCTTTGAGGTTCCTTGTACTCTGGGAGCTGACCCCCGTGTGGCCCTAATGCCACTCGGCTACACGCCCTCCGCTTTATTATCTTTTTGGTGTGCTGATGCTTATGTCGCAGCGCATGGGTAATGTGCAAACGCAGTCTATATCCAACAAGATGGACAATGCTGTATCTCAGAATTAGTCCGAGGCGGTAAAGATGGCCTCTGAACAGAGATCAGCGAAAGGGGTGGTTTCAGGTTTAGTTTTGCTTAGTTTCATTCGGATTACCATTTGGGCTTAGTATCAAATGTAGTATTAGGATCGGTGTTAATGGTGATAATCTGCCCCAAATCTATATATTCTTATGTTGCCCAAATTATGGCAGAAGAGCCCACCAGCCTCAGAGCTCAGAGCTCTGTGGGGGGTTAGATTTGATTTAACATTGGGCACTAATTGGTAGGTGTTTGTGCATGTGGACGTATGTGTGATATTATGTCAGTGGATATGTTTGTCTAATAAGTGTGTGTGTGTGTGTGTGTGTGTGTTTCAGATTCTTTGTGATGTATCTCATCAACAAAGATGAAACAGAGCACACAGGCCAGGTAAAACCAGCTCATTTCCCTTTGTAGTAAATCTATCTATGAATGAACGTACATAACTGTGATGTTGTTAGTACAGCTCAGCTTCAAACCCCCCCCCCCCCCCAGTATTTCTGATCCATGCTGCTGGCTGCTTACGTTGCTCAAGCCTCAGTATGCTTCAAACAAAGTGCCTGTTAGGTTTCCTCTGACGGCATCTGAAACAAACAACGACTTCATCACTTATTCCGGCGTTTGCCCTGCCGTTGAGCTTGGCCGTTCGGAACAGGTAGAAAACACCTTTGGCCCCCAGACGTGGTCTTGAGACGTAGTCCGTTTGAAGCATACTGAGACGCCTCCAGCGGCTCAGTGTTTTGAAGCTTACACTGCTGTTACTAACCTCAAGTTGCCAACTCTAAATATGTCACATGGCACGAAAGACCCTCCAACCTCCAACTCCCATCTGTCTGTCTTAAAGGAGTCTTACGTATGGAAGATGTACCAGGAGCGTTGCTGGGAGTTTTTCCCCGCTGGCGACTGTTTCCGGAAACAGTACGAGGATCAGCTCAACTGATCTTTTCGTGGAGCAACAGACTCTTCTTTCATACTGTAACCTGTTCAAGGCCCTCTACAGCCATCTTCCCTCCGCTTATCCCTCAAACCTTCTTACTGCTCTCTAAGGAGTCCCTATTCCACCAAATGGTGGGTTCTACACTCGGCTCCACTTTCCAGCCCGGGGGGGGGGGGGGGGACCACATCTCTCCAGCCTCCTCTACAGGCCCCCCACGCTAAGCCTTCGTCCCAGCTCTTCCTCATTCAGACAGTCAACTCGCCAGCTCTGTCCCGACTTCCAGACCGCACTTTGTTTGGAATGCTTCTAAGACTTTGTACATAGAAAATATCAGATTATATGCTGTACAATATGTGACTGGTGGCACGTCAAGGTTTTTTGGCTCAGACGATCTGACTTTGCCTCATCTTATTCTACGTTCACAGTGACAAGCAAAAAATACAAAGGAATAATGGAGCAAGGGGGGGAAAAAGGAAGGACGGATGGACAGAGGAGGAGAGCGGAAAGAAGATAAAGTAAAAATTCCTCCTGAAAGACTTTCAGGACGATGATCAATACACAAAGAGCAGAGATTAGTAGGATGACTTTTCATGTGTATAATGCACGTTGCATGTAGGTATAGGGGGTGGACGCACACACACGAAAAAAAAAAACACCTCTACAACCCGCTGTAATCCAACTAGGGATGGGTATGGAAACCTGGTATCGAACGGGGCCCCCGGGACTGAATTGTTAAAGACCGTAGTATCGATAAGCTCTGGCGTTAACAGTTCTGCTGCCGGTGTTGGAGAAATTAAGATTATACTATTTGTTTAGGCTACATAATGTTATCTCGCACCTTTCATCTCGAAAAAACATTCGTCGATCTCGCCCTCGGAGCCTGTCATGTGTCCGGTGAGTCAGACTGCCACAAATGCAACAAATCGTTTTGCACACAAGGGCTTCTTTGGAAACAATGCGGTGAAAGTGCATCGCAAACGGGGGGGGGGGGGGGGGGGGGGGGGGGGTCTCTCGTTTGCCCGATCCTACCTCAGGTAGGCTGTGTATGCCGGCAGCCAAGAGCATACCCAGAGTTAACTGAATGATACAAACACGTCGATCATTAAAAGTAACCACCGCGTTTATCACGAAAAGAACCGGTAAGAGTACCGTTAAGGTACCGGATCAGAGTAGTAGTACTGTTCAAATCTTAACGATGCCCATCCCTAAATCCAACGCAACAGCTCGGCAATAAATCGGACCTTTTTGAGAAGCTTGTATGTCAGATTTCGTTGGTTCGATTAAACTCTTAAGATAATTTTTTTAGGCGTTTTTAGTTGAAGGTACATGCAAAGTGGGAAGACATAAGGTGACTCAACATAATAATCTAATCCGACACACCACCAAACTACAGTCTCCAGGACTGCCACAGAGTCTGCTCTTCGCAAACAGGGCCCGTTGCGCTGGGTTGAATTCCATTGTTGTTTGCAGGTGTTAAAAATTGTGTCCCCCCTGTCCATGCCAACACTTGTGTGTGAAGGGCTCCTTAACTTAAGTCTTCACATTGCTAGCGACATGATCCAACAGTCCATTTTGTTCCAGCGGAGCTGAGTGACCCTGGAAACTCGGCCAAAGTATGGACGTCAACAAGTCATGGTCCTCCCATCAGCTTGCAGGTTATCCACATCTTTTCCTTTGAAAGCCTACAGGAGTAAATACATGTCCCCGTAACTGTGCTCGCAAAAATGGTTGAATCCATTGTTGACATCTTTGATAACTCTTTTATTTTGACCTTTTGCCCCGATAGCAGCATGGCCTTAGGATAGAGATGTCTGTCTGTCTGTCCAACGCTCCGGTCCATGTGGACGAGCACTAATCATTTCCCTATGAACTTCACCGACCACACGACCTAAGGCCACCCTTCAGACAAACCTTTTAGCCTCTCTGCTGGCCAAGGCTCTTAAGAATAGCTAAATCGCCAGCATGTTAGTTCCGTCCAACAGTAATTTGGTGTGTAAGAAACATCCCAGTCTCTAGTAGTCACTAATGGGGCATTAGACTTTAGTCTTTTTTTTTTTCTCAATGAATGCTACTTAATTAGGGCTTGCTCAGCACATTTGTTAATGAAAAGCAATACCAAAAAAAAAAAAAATGACGTATCGATTTGACATTTTATAGCTGCAGACAGAGATAAACAATAAGCCAGACATGAGCCATCAGTCACGTTTCCTGCAAGTGGGAATGCACAGCAAGGTTCCGGCTGAAGACCGATGATCGATGTGTGGGTGGAAGCGGAGGGAAGGGACACGGGAGGACACAGTGCCTTACTATGCCAGGGGTAAGCTATGCAAGCTGGAGGAGGAGGAGGAGGAGGAGGAGGAGAGGGAATGTCAAATGTACAGACTGAGGATAACACAGAGAGCTGGGTGTTTATGGGAGATAGGAATTATGCCATGCGTGAGCGCGACAGTAAAGTAGAAACAGAGAACAGAGCACAGAGAGAGTTATCGGAAACATAAAATGACCGGCATGTCTCATTGGTTCATAAGCAGTTTTGGTGCGGAGCTGAGTAGAAATATCCACATTTTCAAATGATTTAAATAATTTTGCACTCGCTTGCGCAGTGCAACGCAGGGGTGTTACCGTTTAAAAAAAAAAAAAAAAGAATGTACTTTTATCTTTTAAGTTGTCCTGCAGAGTTCTGGCGAAGTCAGATTTCAGTTTTGAAGTTACAGCAGCAAACGAGGTCGCAGGAATTGGGAGTTCGACAGCGGGCGCGAGTGACGTTTGTCGCAACAAGGGAAGAACCTCCGCCCTCCTCACGCTCGGTATAGTGTCGCGCCGCTCGTCAAGCGCCGATGGCTTCTTCCTTTTAACAAAAGCAATTATTCGGGGTGACTCTATATACACTCAGTTGCCAATGGGGTCCACCTAGCTAACACTGAGACAGGCTAATCCAACAGCCCTCGCTTCGTGAAGGTTTTCTAAGTTTATGGTCGTTTTGGAGGTTGCAGTTTGTGCTGCCGCCGAACAGTGTTGTGTTACAGAGGTCTAATGTTTAATCCACCCTCGTTGTCTGGATTTATTGCAGGGTTGTTGTATTTAGAAGGTTTTAGGTAGGTGGACCTAATAAACTGGCAACTGATTGTATGTTGCTGTACTTGTTTAGCCTACTTTGCTGGCATTTAACAGTGTTCACCATTTGTGTTGCCGCCATACCGCCAACGTCAAAGATGGATTCCTCTTGTTAGCTTAGCTTTGTTTCAGCACACGCTGCTGCGGGCACACCGTACTGTATGCTCGTTTCTTTCTATTTTGTATTTCAATCGTTACACCCCTATAATTGCAAAGCAGAGCACATTTCATGACTTGTTCATGAGTCTGGACTGGAGCAGGATTTGGGTCAGAATGCACAAACAAAGGGCAGAATGATAATATCCATTTAAAGTATAATTATTATCGCAGTATCGTGTTTTTTTTTTCAATTTCCACCGGTTCATTCCTCAGTGATAGAAAGTGTGTGTTGACTGAATGAATGCTCGGAGCTGGCAAATGTTCAACAGACATTTTCAAATAAGGATTGTTTATCCAATTTATTTATTGATTTATTTATTTTTTTGGTGATGGATCTTATGCAATACAGCAAACAAGAGTTACTCTTTTTGTATAGACATTCTCCAAAAAGAACTATCTAAGGAAAAAAAAAAAGTAAATGCCATTGCATGTTTATTATGCAGGTTTAATGAACAAGTATAACGAAAAACACTGAATATATGTCACCCATAAATTGTTTAATAGGATTATTTAAGATGAATTAAGATTTCTGTAATGTATTTAAGTGTTGTGGGCTTCATTGTAACTCTTCGAGACATTTGCCACAACTGTATCCCTTTGGAGAAAAAAAAAGAAAAAAAAAAGTGGTTCCTGCTTTTCTCTCACTTAACCATCTCTGTTTTAATATACTATGAGTCAAAGGTTTGTTTAAGTATCATTTGGTTTTAAGCATAAGCAATAGCCCTTCAGAGAGAGTGTGTGTGTGTGTGTGTGTGTGTGTGTGTGTGTGGGAGGTGAGTGCAAACAAAGGCAAATCAATTAAAAGCTTGCTTAACTTGACTGTCCTATATTAAACATTTATTTATTTTATTTACTGAACAAATGAAGCTGAGGTTGTTCTGTTAAACTAGTTTACCACTTAATCTTAAAGGTGCAATATACACGGTATGTAAGTCATTTTGTATCGGCTCTTTGCACAAAACCACCACTACATACACGCAGGGTTGCCAGTCACATAAACTCTGCCCTTGGTTTGGTTTGGAATTAGGATCATGTTTCTAAGACCAGTAAGCTGGTAAGTGTTTCATATACAGCAAAGAAATAAGACATTATAAAAATAAATATTCATATGACTAAATATAGACGAAATGTATAATATAACTGTGAAATAATCCAGTTTTTTTTTTTTTTTAAAAACAAATTATCATGAAGTGTTATTTAATCCAGGGGCGGAGCCAGTTTACTCATTCAGACCGAATGCCACAGCCAATCACACAACAGGCTCTGACCCAATTTTCTTGACTGACTCGGGACTGTGTGATGAAAAGTGGAATTATGAAATTTGTGATGAAAAGTGGAAATCATGAAATTATTATAAAAGAATTTGGTAAGGGTCATTTGAAATATAAACCAGTGGGATCAAATAAATGATTTAATATCATTATAAAGAGCGACGTTTTAAAGATGTGTTGACAATTTCAAGGTTATGCATTTTCTCTGTGTTTATATGTTTATTTTTTATCTATTTTATTTGTGTGTGACATCATGTCACATTCCGTTACAGAGTTTGTTTAAAAAGACGTCGAGGGTTCGAGAAGAAGATGCTATCGCTATTGTTGTGGTTTTGGTCGTGCTGCCACTAGAGGCTGCTAAAGAGCCATCTTTTTACTGATTGCACCTTTAATGTTGAGTGAGGATGCATGAGCCGTTTACGTTTAGCACTGACCGTAAATATGATAACACGGTTGGATGTTACAGTCGCGACCAGCCATTGTGGGTGTTATGTATATTGCAGTGCACTCATTATACCATGATGATGTCATGCCTATTTCTAAGGTTTTTTTGTTTGTTTGTTTTTTTAAATTGCAATACCACATCCGACCGAATAATGCCATTACTAAGTGGTATTTTGCTCACACGAAAAATAAATCAATATTTTCCATATGTACCACAGAGAGGCATATTGAGTTTGCCACACAGTAGTCCATCGTGTAGACTTTTTGAGTAGGCTATTGGTACTTCTGAGAGATAAATGTGTAAAGAGGGACTGAGTCTATGAGTAATGAATGGATTTGCATGATTTTTGAAATAAAACTTTATTAATTAACTTGTGAAGAAGAGAATATTCTTAATTCAACATTCTGAAGTTTTGTTCCTGTTTTGTGGTCCGTTTTCACATAGAACATTGGCTATGGACAGAATTGCACACACATGAAGGTTTGATCAGTTATCTCTGACAATGTCTCAACAAACAATAAAAGCTTTATGAAGCTAGGATTTATTACAGGGTTGTTGTCTTGAATTGCGTTACGTTTAAAAATGTGGAGAATTAAATTAAATGGATAAAATCACTACTGTGAAATGTACTATGTTAGAAAACAAAAACAAAAAATTAGAAATACTTGCAGCACAAGCACTGCAGATTAGCCATTTGCTGCTTTCCTTGTACTTATTTTGAGAAACTAAGCAATAATCAAGCAATTTTCTCTCTTGACTCTTTATTAGTGGAAACATTTGGCTAATGTAAACTGTGGTTAAATGCTAATGAAAATCTGTTCTAACAGTCAGTGTATTTTTCGGTGTAAATCGTTAATGCTGTTATTTGTATCTGTCAAATTCACTACAATATCTATATTAATATACTTTATGCCGGAGGTGAATGGAGTCTGTGCTGGAAGCTAAATCATTTAGACTTTCTGTCATATTGTTTTCTTCTTCTTTATATATACGCTCTCCATGTGAGGTTAGCTGCTTATAGAATATACAAATAATACATGAATCATAGAGCAAAGAAGGATCTCTATATGAACCATACCTCCAACAAAAGAGGGAAAAAAAAAAGGGGTCAATCTAAACCGAGTCTAAATGAAGTCTGTGTAACTGTTAATGGGCCGGCTGGACGTGAATAATATAAAAAGAACAGAGGGGTTTTAACAGTGCTCACTGGGCCATAATGCATGCTTTTCCTTTATAAACTCAAGGCTGTGTGTTAGAGATAATATAGTTATACAATATAATGTTCGAACTGATTATACATTAGAGCGCATGAGGGCCTACAATAAAGCCATTTTCAGCAAACTTTAGGTTAGTCTAAAGTGTCTATGATACGTCTATGATACACAGAATGGGAGGTACACTGTCACATGGGAGGTAGAGCAGGGTAGAACATGTCGGGGGTTCGACTACATGTTGAAGTGTCAAGACGTTCAACCCTAAGTTGCTCCCGATGGAGGCCAGCACCTTGCATGGCGGCTCGGTCGCCATCGGTGTGAATGGGTGAATGATGAACTGATAAACTTGGTTTTTCAGGTAAAAAAAAAACCCAAAAAACCCCATTTCTTATTTATTTTCATTTACACTTAATACTCTCCTAAAAGCATTCTAGAATCCAACATCAGTAAACGGTGAAACCGTGAAGCACAGTGCTTTTTGGAGCAAAGACTGCCAACAACCCTGAGGGACACTTCAAATATAGAAACACACAGTAAACACAGGACAGGTCTGTCATTGAGCCAACAAATTCCATGATTCCATGTTTATTTTCTTGGCTTTTAGCGTAGTAACCTGTTGTTTGTCATTGTAGTTCATTCATCACGGCAGTCAGTGATCCGTGATAATAATCCGCAAATGGAACGATTACAGCGTGGTCCAAAAGTCTGAGACCACCAGTCAGGATACTTCTATTTTGCATTCGTTTCGAATGTGATACTATTTTTATTTCATTACAAATGATAATATCGACAATGTGATCATATGGATCCCAGAATTGTACGTTTTCACTTGGTCTACTGTGTGTTAGTCTGTTGCTACAATTTAGCTAAAAAATAAGCAACACATGGGCCATTTAGTTATATATAGACATAGTGGAGTCCAACAAGTATTTGGGAACTGGAAGACAATAAACTGACATTTGAGAGTAATACTGACTGAGGAGAAGAAAAGCCGGCAGCGTCTCTTTCGTCTCAGCAGAGCAGCAGCAGCAACAACAGCAGCAGCTTCTGTCCTCCATCTGTGTCTACGTAGGATGCGTTCAAGGCACAGTACAGTGTGTAGGTAACCCTCAGTTTGGCAGCACTCTGAGCTCAACGCACAATCACTGTCGGGAGAAATTGTAAGAAATTAGACTTGAAGTGTGAAAATACGCTTCAGGTCGCATTTACATGTATAGAAAAGCCGTTACAAGGCTTGTGTAGATAGGCTGAATTGTTTCAATTAGAAGCCTACGAGGGACCAACCAGTTATTCCTCATCCTGAAATTCAAGTCAGTTTAAGTCAATTTTATTTATACAGCCCAGTATCACAAATCACAATTTGCCTTGAGGGGCAATAGAATCTACAGCATACAACACCCTCTGTCCCTAGACCCTCGATTTCGATTGGCTTTTCCAAGTCTGTTTTTGATTACGTCATCCTCTTCATCTATTTCTAAAACAAAGAAAGGTGGGACAGTCCCAACGGGGCCATGAGCTCACATGCTGTATGTGAAGCATGATTTTAATTTCTTGGAGCTAATAAGAGATAAGAGATGAAGTGCATTCCTCTCTCTCTCTCTCAGAAATGTTACTAGGCCCAACCTAGTAATATCGCAGTCATGACTTTCACATAGAAGTGACTCCAGGGCTTATTCAGACGTGAGGCTGACATGTTGAATGCCATCAGATTCATGTGAAGGGGTGTGTGTCTGAAAGGCGCCTGAAAAGGTGCTCATAGAGACACGTAGGTGCAGGAGAGCAGCCAGCACAGCAGAGTGGAAATAGTAAATGGACCACTTGCATCGCGCTTTTCATCAAACCGCCATCCCAGAGGACGACCTGCTCTACCTCCTATACGACAGCGTGCGCCACAGCACCACCAAGCCACCCTGTGTGACACCAGAGGTGTCCTGTGTCCCCCCCCCCCCCCCCCCCCCGACATTCTGTGTAGAATCATGAGCATTCATTCTTTTTCTATCCTCCAAGGTGCCGATGACCCCTGTTTCCATCCAGGGGGTCAGTGTGGACATTGTAGGGGACAGACTGGAAATCTTCTACATATACTACCTCAATATTACCTATTCTTAAATGACAGTGCAATACATATATATACACACACACACACATATATATATATATACATTGCTGTTGTTCATACTTTTTACTTTTATTTTTCACATATTGTAAATGTGTATATTTTAATTTTCTATTTCTTATTTTTATATTTTGTACGTACTTTTATTTCTAAATTTATGCTACTTTCTGCTCTTGAATGGGAGCACCAGTACTGTACAATTTCCCCACGGGGATCAATAAATTATTTCTGATTGTGATTCTGAAGAAACAGAAAGTTTAAAGGTAAGAACTCTGCCATTAGTCTTTCTGAATGGAAAGCCACCCTACGAAGGATGTTTCCTGTTCAGTACATTCCTGTGACCCACCAGGTTGAATTAGTGGTAAGTGGCCTAGAGGGAGAGGCGAAGACGGAAATATTGATTCTTCCCATAGAACAGCGTAACACAGTTCAATTGACTTGATGAGTTGTATGGAGATAGGTTGCCTGCCTCGGTTCTGCCCTCTCTGTATTTTAACTGCACCCAGGAAGCCAGAGAAACTACCAGGACCTTGACAAGAAATTCAAACCCATGTAGAGGTTTATGGAGAGGAAGACATTCCTCCTCAGGCATACGCTGTCCAACAAGCTAACCCCCTAGTCCAGCCTAGGGTTTCTCCACGGCTCTATCCTCCTGCACAGTCTTTTGCTCCCAACCAGGCAAACATTGTGGTCCTGGATATTCAACAGATGAAGAATGACCTGTGGAAGGAGTTGATGGCGGAGTTTCAAGGGCAGTTCACTTCTCTTATCTTGGCAGCTGATTCAGGTGGTGTGGGGAGGACAACACCAGCCCTGCCCCAGAGAGCCAGACAACCATCTTAGAACCTCACACGAGCCCTTTACTCGTTCACCTTACTACCCCCAGCAAGGTGCTGAAACCCCATACAATCAACAGCTACGCTGTGATTTTTCTGCCTCCACCACAGGTCAGCAAGCCTGGTACCGAGTCCTCAAACAGTGTAGAAGGGAGAAAGTGTTTTCTACTCGAGATGGAAGAGTGGGTTTTGTACCTGCCTCATGACCAAGAATCGCATCCTGATTTCTGCAAGGAGTGAGCAGGTCGTCTAAGGCTGCACTAGGGTTGAACTGAATGGCCAAGACTACCAGGCAGTGCTGAAACCGCTTGGATTCTACCAGGAGCTCATAGTAGCCTTCACAGTGGTCACGGTGCAGAAAGGCAGGTTTCCAGTTCAGGTACAAAACTGTGGCCAGACTCCTGTATACTTTTACCACTAGCAGAAGTTGGGAGAAGTCTACCAAGCTGACGCCATTGACATAATGGCCGCTGCCGACTTGAGTGTGACTCTTGCAGAACAAAATGTTGTGGAAGTGGGTGCCCACTCTGCCTGTGTTTCCAGTGCTCAAACAGAAGCAGTTGATGTATCTGTCGCAGTCAACCTCTCAAAGGAAGGACTGAATGACACTCCAACAGCCTTTGCATACCACCCTGAGGATTATGCATACCATACCCAAAGGAGAGGCCCCACCCATTCGTGTAAAGTACAGGCCCTGCTAAACTCTTTCAAGAAATGAGGTCAGTACTACAGGGCATGCTAGATTCTGGGATTGTACACAAGATTAGCAGTCCCGGGGCCTCACCATTGTGCTTGTCCGAAAAAGGATGGTTCACTACGTTTCTGTGTAGATTACAGGAAGCTGAATGCAGTGACAAGGAAGGATGTCTATCCCCTCTCTCGGGTAGATGAATGCCTCACCTCCATTTCCAATGCCAAGTGATTCTCCACTATGGATCTGGCTGCAGGTTACTGGCAGGTAGAAATGGACCCTAAAGACAGGAAAAAGACTGCTTTCACCACACCCATGGAGTTTGATCGTATGACCTTTGGTTTGACTAATGCCCCAGCTACCTTCCAGAGACTCATGGAAAGTTGTCTGGGAGATGTCAATGCTGAAGCACTGCTCACTTACTTGGATGATGAGATAGTTTGCTCGACTTTGACTCTCATCTTAAACATCTGGAATTCGTTTTCTCTAGGCTCCAACAGTTTGGCCTGAAGCTGCAACCTCAAAAGTGTTCTCTTCTGAGAAAACAAATCCAGTACCTGGAACACGTTGTCAGTGCCGAGGGAGTGACCCCAGACCCTGAGAACAACAAGGCTGTACTTGAGTGGAAAAGACCAAAAACTGTCACTGAACTGCACTTTTTCCTAGGCTTCTTCATTGGCTACTATTGAAGGTTCATAAAGAACTTTTCACAGAAAGCCTTCCCCCTCAACCAGCTGCTGACTGGTAGTAGCTCCAAAAGAGCAACCCTAGGGATATGGACAGACCAATGTGAGCAAGCCCTACATACACTGAAAAGCCAACTTACCAGTGCCCCGATCCTGGCTTTTGCGGACTTCTCTTTCCCTTTTTGCTTATACACCGATGCCAGCAATCAAGGCCTGGGAGCTGCCAACATCAAGATGGTAAGGGGCGAGTAATCGCATTTGCTAGCCGAAGCCTTCATCCGAGTGAAAAGAATGAGTCCAATTACAGCTCATTCAAGTTCGAGTTTTTCAGCAGTAAAGTGGGCCATGACTGAAAAATTAATAAAGAATACTTGCTTGGTGCCAAAGTGACTGTATTCACAGATAATAACCCACTGTCCCACTTACAGATAGCCACACTGGGAGGTATCAAGCAGAGATGGGCAGCATGGCTGGCCAATTACAACTACACCATCCAGTATAGGCCAGGTCATCACAATGCTAACGCTGATGCTTTGTCCAGGAAGCCCAAACAGCCGTGCAAACCCCCAGGAGGACCCGGAGGAACTGGAGGTCCCCAACTTTCAGCTGCCTGCTGCTTCAGTTCAACCGCTTATGTACATGTGAACTGCCATCAATCCAACCATGAGTGACTTGGCTTGTGCTACCTGGGTGGACTCTGACTCAGTGGCAACAAACACATCAGGAAGACAAAGCAGTGCAACAAATGGTCCAACTCCTGCAGCAAGGCTTGCTTCGTGAACCAGCTACCAGTTTTAGAGCTCCTCTGACATTGGGACCGCTTCACCATGAAAGACGGGGTCCTTTGGCGACAAATACAGTTATCCAAGGAAGAACACATGGTTTGCCAACTGGTGGTGCCCTCAAACTGAGTGTTACCATGAACAAGCAGGCCATTTTGGCATAGAAAAGACATTGTCAATTCTTTTGGACTAAAATGACCCATGATGTAGAGACCTGGAATAAAGCCTGTCCCCAGTGTGCCCTCAACAAGGGAGCCCTGCTGTCATGTCTTGTCGTTTACGTTAAGTTACCGTTTTTGTCTCGTTTGGTCATGTTGTCTTGTCATTTCCTGTTTTATTTTGTAGTAACTGTGTTCAGACAACTTGACTTCCTGCCCTCGTGTTTCCCGCCTTTGAGATTGTCATCCCCAACCCTGATTGTTTCCACCTGTGTTTCACTCACCTCTTGTTTAAATAGTCTGCGTCTCCCTTTGTCTCGTGCCAGTCCGTCTTGTCCTCTATGCCCTGATTACCAGCCGTAAGTCCGCGTCTTGTTTCCCTGTTAATTCCTGTGTGAGTTGGTTCAGTGTTCTTGTTATTTTGTTCACTTGCAGGAGTTATTTTCTATTGTTTACTTTGTTAGTTTAAGCTTGTTTTGTTTTCTCACATTTTTGTATTAGCGTTTTTCCTCTGTTTCTTAGGAGTGATTTTGATTTATTTGTAGAGATCTCTTGCCTGGTCAAGCTTCTTATTTTGTTATCAATAAAGACTCTTTATTTATACTTTGTTTGAGTCGTGCGTGTGGTTTCATTTTTGCCTTGCCCAGTCGTGATGCCTGCAAAACAGAGCCCCCCCCCCCTGGTGTCAGTGCGTACATCTATGCCCCCTGAGCTTGATGCTATAGACTATCTGAAGACGGATTGCTCCATTGGTGGCCTCCAGAACATATTGGTAATCTCAGACCATTTTACAAAGTTTGCTTGGGCCATTCCAACCCCTGATCCAACGGCCATTACCACAGCTATGGTACTTTGGCGACATTTGTTCCGACCTTTTGCCACCCCCCTGCGTCTTCACTCAGACCAGGGAGCCTGTTTCAATGTCCAAGTGATTTAAAGAACTGTGCAATCTTTGTGGAACGGTCAAGAGCCAAACTACCTCATACCATCCAGCTGGAAACGTGTCTGACAGGTTCAATAGAACCTTTTTAAATGACCACCTTGGCATAATTCAACTGCTTTCACCCCTTTTTATCCCATGTTTGGCAGACATGGTCACCTTCCTAAATATGACACCCTCTGTGGAACCAGTGACCAACGGCTACAGGCGGCATACCAAAAAGCCTTGGAATAAGGAGGGCAAACAGTGGCTCACCAGAAGAATAATTGTGATTGCTCTGCTAAAGAAGCCTGGAGAGAGGGTGTTGGTCAAGGGCCAGAGAGCCAGGAGCCAAGGTAAGCTTAAAGACAAGTGGGGAGCAGTTTTCATCCTTTTTAGTTTAAGAAATGTCTCTAAACATGGCATGACTTGAGTATGGCATGAGGACCTGTGGATCCCGTTCAATCCCCGACCAGAACATGTCTCCCTTTACCCAAACTCTTAATGTTTTGAATCTTTCAAATATCACTTAAGTAATAAAAATAGGAGTGGGTTATTGTGAATGTCATACAGCCACATATTAGTAGTTTGTGTTGCTTAATGCTGACAGTAATGTAAGAAACATTAGTAACAATCAGTAGCATCTATATATATATATATATATATATATATATCTCAAAGAATTCTTTTATATATTCATATATTTTGCATGTTTGTTTAAGAAAAATGACCAAATTCATCAATGTAATGTAATTAACAATGAATGGGATTATGTATTACAAGCACTGCAACAATGTCCACTCGGTCCATCCCTGGGATACTGCGCTCGGCACTGTCGCAAGCAGAAAAAGAACTCATCTGGCACAGTATAACATGCATACATAATGACTTACCAGCTGCTGGGGTGATGGTTGGTGATGCAAAGGGAGCAGTAGTGGACGCAGCAGAGAGACGGTCATTGCGAGGGTGGTGGGGAGAGAAGAAGGACGGACGCTGAGCTGGTGGTGACAGCTGATGGGCCAGAGGGACACCTTGGTCCGTAAATCCAAAAGCAGAAAGAGAAATGGGAATCAAAATTCACACCATGGCAGAAAAAGAGATAAAGAAGATAGAAACACAAAGCAAAACTGGAAAAGTCAATGAAAAGACACCCTGTTAAGAAACACTGAGCTAAAAATAGTTTCCACAGAGTATATAAAAATAAAGATAAGCCCTGTCATAGTAATTTATTCTCTGTAATAAACTTTTAGCTAGCTGACTAAAATAACGTTGCCATCTTAGTTTTACTTTCCCATTTAGGACCCATTCTGCTAAACTTAGTCCCATAGTATAAAAATATTGTCTTGCCTTTGACAAGGACCAAGAGTATTATGCTGGCAATGCTTGCAAAAACGATTTAATTAGTCCCGTTTGCATCAGCGTATCAAACCTGTTTAATGTGACTGTTTAACGGCCTTGTCACAACTCCATCTCAGCTCAGATACCCACTGCAAGCCTTTCACAAGCAGAACATCTGAAGCAGGCAGCTACTGTACATGTCCATGTTTGCAGCTAATTTTTTTTTTTTTATCAATGTGGTCATGTAAATGAGCCTATTTGTACGGCTGTTTTTTTTTTTTAAATGATCTGCGTTGTCTCAGGCTAGTCAGGCTTGTCACATCCCCTTGTGCTCTCCTCATTAAAAAAAAAAAACTCTTACAATTGCCTCTGTCATGCAACAGCCCAAGTCTGAGAGGTTCAGAGAGGCAAAGCAGTTGTCAAAGGCGGAGCTGGAAGTTCCAGTCAAACACCAACTGAGCAGTCTGAGCCACAACAGAGAGGAAGCATGCTGCATGGACAGTGAGCTTCCCGGCAGGATATCATATTGGATACTGGGAACCAGACTGGACTGGTAAGTGCATTTCATTACGGTCACTCACCGTTTGACTTTTGCTTTCTTGAATTCTTAGACATAATATGTGCTGCAGGAGCACACATAGTCACACCTACATACAGACACAGGCAGTCAGAACCCAGGATTTTAACATACTATAACTTAATTAGTGAAGTCCATGGAATTCATGAACCTTTTAAACTCTTGATTTCCATCTTAAATATCCCTTTAAGTTTCTCTAAATGACAAAAAAAAAATAAATATATATATATACGTGATTGTGTATATATATATATTGACAATTCATTAATCTTAGGGTTCCAGTAAATGTTTCACATGTACGTCTCGAATGAACATATTTTATATCAGAATCAGAAATACTTTATTGATCCCCGGGGGGGGGGGGATTGTACAGTACCGTATATACAATACATACTGTATATATAAACACAGAGAGGGTGAGATAGATAATGTTTATGTTGAAGAAGACATCTCAGTCCGTCTTAAAACATAACTAACATGCCTATATGCACACTGAAAGAGTTATTAGTGGCTGTAATTATTCCTCCAATCCATGTTGGCCTTCCAAAAGCAACTTTATTTTTCATTCTTACTCAGCTGCAGTGAAGGGATAGCAAAACAAGAGGGAGGTTTGTACTAAAAAAAGACTAACTTTTGAAGATACCAACTTCATTTGTCTAACACAGACTGCTGAAACCTCGTATCAGCTGTGGCTGAACTTTACAAGGCATGTTTGCGTTGAATGAGTGCAGTGGATTTTGACCCACATCACTTACATTGAAGTTGCTTGAGCAGGGGATCTCAAAACATGTGAACAATCCCTTAGAAGGACAATTGTTTCTCCTCAGAGTTTGTGTGGAGGCTCACGACTGTCATTGTTGAAGTGCAATTCCAAGTTTTTCTGATTTTAAGCTACATGGAACAACCCACGCAGCTTATCTTATCTTGTATATCTAATTATACCACCTTTCCGGTCTTTCCACAAATAAGAAAATTCATTCGCTCTTTTGCCATTTTTCTCTAAACTTTATTCTTGGTGAAATTACTTCCATACTGTGCACGTGGAATTGTAAAATATGCATGGGATTGATCTGATTTGTTAAATGTGTATTTGCTTCATTTTTTTGGTTCATGTTTTTGGTTGATTGTTTTATGGAACCCCAAAGTGTTCTATATGAAATGAATAAATATGAAATAAATTGTCTTATTGATAAATTGTGTAAAACATGTAAATGTAAGAATTATAAAGTCAACTCATTATCATGAAATGTTATTTAATAATATTTTATAGTATATATTGCTACTGGATTTAGCCAGTTAGCTCCCGTTAGCTGAATTAAATTCAATGTCAGAGTAATTCTGAATCAACTATATACTGCTACTGTAAATAAACATAGACCCAAATACTAGCATCTCCTTTTAATTTGATGTTGATAAGGATGTACATGTTACCAAGATAGCTGGACAGGTTTATGAACTATGTTTATTGCTCAGCATATGAGCCACTGTTAACATTAATTAATTAATTACCTCGGCTGGGTTTACTAAGCCAGCTAGGTAGGTAGCATGAGCAGCCTTGTGAAGCTAAAGCTTAAAAGCTTTAAAAAAGGGGATTCAGTTTCTGTGTAGTTTAGGGTGACCGTATGTTTCAAACCCCCAAACTGGGACCATTAAGTGTGCCGCACGTTCATGCATGCGCTTATGCACGCACCACAGGCGTGCACATCAGGATGGGGGGGCAGTTATTTCAGCGCTTAGCACACCTACCTAAGTGCACCTTTCAACACCATAGACGCCACGAATGCAGCATTTCCGTTGCCAGGTACTTTACGAAGGAAGACGAGTAAGTGTTGATATTGAACATGAACTTTGGGGTTCCATATTGTTTAATGTGTTTTATTTACAGTGCTTAACAAATTTGTTAGACCACCTGTCATAAAAATGAGAAAACACAAATATTTGAGAAATCTGTCAAAAACTTTGTTTCAAACTAAAAATTGTATTGTTATTGATTAGGCAAATAACAAACTGGAACAACTAAATAGTCCTTATTCACATATATTAACCAAAAATCTTAATATTCTGTATGACCTCCTTTGGCCCTGATGACAGCTTGCATTCTTGCAACCACAAAACAAATGTTTCTGTTCAGGAATGCAAGTAAATAACTGCAATTTGGCATCTCAATCAAAAAAATAATAATGTGCTTTACTGTTTTTTTCTGCTTTTTTGTAAAACAGTAAATTTGAGAATTCATGGATAACAACAATAATTCTATTTTAGCATTAAAGATATCATTTTGATTAAAGAGCTTGGCTTGCACATACTGATGGATTAACCATTACAGAGACATCAGATATTTTGGTCATCAGCAATACTGTTCATTTAGGGCAGCGGTGGCAAACACCTTACACTGGGTGGGGGGTCTAATACATTTGTTAAGCACTGTAAGTGTAGGAATGAATCCCTTCAGCTAAAACTCTCAAACCTATCAAAACCTTCCTCTTCTCCAACATCATGCATCAGTGCTAAATGCACGGACTGAAGACATTTTCTGAGGAGATGTGATGGTTCTGGCTTTAATTAGTACAGCCTGTATTAGTAATGTCATCTATTCTTTACAGGCTATGCTAATCTATGCCAGAATCAGCAATGCAATGGAAGCTGAGGATTGAAATCTGTTGGAATGTTGTTGTTTTTTTGTTTGTTTTAGTTTGGAATCAGAGATGATTTTGGGAACTAAAACATTAAGCATGTTTTGGTCATCATGGAAGGAAACGCAAGGATAGAAGCTCACTATGAAGCACTGGTGCAGGAAATACACTACATATAGTTGTCAGTAGTTGTTCACGTCCAAACTAACTGCACAAACAAACAACAAAAATGTCGTCATTGGTGACTGAACAGAATATGTAACAAATGAAAAGCCAACAACATTAGTCAGACACACTGAGGAGACTCCAGTGTGGATAGTGGGACTCACACCACGGATACAACGAGGAACCCTCTACTGGTTGCTGATAGCGCAGTGACCACAGGCGATTGGTGACAAGAAATTAGAAGAGAAAACCGAAATAGAACAGATGGAAACATCTGAGCGATAAAGATTGAAGCTGGAACTGATACAGTATATATATATATATATATATATATATATATATATATATATATAAAATCCATGCTCTAAATGTGAAATGTCCTAAAAGTTTCGGAACATTCGTGGTGCAGTTTGTTTTTGGTGTGAAAGCAAATACACACATGTTGGCATAAATTCAAAAGCTATTAAAACCTCTCTTTAGTGACGTAAATTCCTGCGTTTGAGGATTTTCCCTGATGCAGTATATCAGAAAAAGACGAGCAGAGGTGTGTTGAGTTGATGTCTCTACTCTGTGTATTTTGGCAGTTCTACTGCACAACCACATGGTAACTATCCTCCTGTAATACTTGACCCCTCTTCTGTCCGTTTGTCACTGTTATGAGGTCCAGCTAATAATGCTCAGTCATTTATTTCTTGGTGAGCATGAGTTGGTATAACCTGTGCAGACTTTTCGCCTCCATTTTATCCCAGTTCAGAATTCCCAATTTCACAATGTGTTGGCAGTACCCCATTAGTACCCCCCCCCACCCCCCACCGGTTAGGCACCTGAACCAACCAATGGGAGGTGCTGGCACTAGTGCGGCAACAAAGGCGAGGAGCCTACTTCCAACTCGTGAACATGGCCCACTTGTATTTGGTGGAGTGCATGATCAAGCCAGAGGTACTGTGTTACTGTGCTCCTGCTGTTTGCTGATATCTTTTATCTCTGGGATGTGTTTCACATGTCACATGTAATAGGATGTCAACTACTGAACTGAACAAACTGACCTGCCACAATGACACACAAGGGAACATAAATAGTGGCTCAGCCAAACCACGGGTGAAACACCAACTACAACTAAATACAAAGCAAAACTAACTAAACTCAATTAATTCTTGCTGAAAGGACGGTGTACTGTATGTCTGTATGTTCATACTAGTAGTGCAGCTATTTGCACAGTATAACTTTACTGAAGGCATATATCTGTAATCTTGCTGTCCGTCCGTGGACTACATCCTGTCTCCTCCTCATCCCACAAGGCTATTGGTAGTGGGTTCGTCCCTGGCTCGCACAGCATCGAAGACTTTCAGCCTATGCCCACCTACTACATGGGGCCCCACCTCGGTCTCACCTTGTGTACAAGTGTAGCTGAGACTTGGTAGAACATCCCATCCCATGTGCGAAGGCCGAGTCCCAGCCGCAGCGGCCCTCGGTTCGATTCCGGCCTGGGGCTCTTTGCAGCGTGTCGCCCTCTCTCTCTCTCTCTCTCTCTCTCTCTCTCTCTCTCTCTCTATCTCCCACCTTTCCTCTCTATCTCTGTCAATTAAAAGGCAAAATAATCTTTAAAAAAAAACCCACAATGCCCCCTCATTCCGGACAGCTAGGCGTAATAACGCGTAACGTTCCCATCTTGAACAGGCTTTTAGAAAAGGTGAAATAAATTTGAACAAACGCTGTTCAAATAAATGTGTGATGTGTGATCAGCAACTAACTATATCACTAAACACGTCTCTTTCTCATTTTCCTGATCCTTATTATCCATCCATCCCTCCTTTCTATAGCCGCTTATCAATTAGAGGTTTGAGGTGGGCTGGAACCGATCCCAACTGATGTCGGATGAGGGGCAGGGTCCTTATTATTGCCATTATTACCTTTCTTTTTCTTTGTCCTCTTCTTCTTTTGCTTCTTATCATCATATTGTTAGATACTGATAGTATGTCCGTGGTCATTCAGTGATGTTATTGCTGCATGTATTGCTAATACATGATAATATATATAACATAATGTAACAATAATAAATCACTATGAAAAGCAGTATGTGGTAAATACTGCATACCACCCTGCGTTGGTCAGCAGTGTGTAGTAAGTGGTTCCGAATGCAGCCTGTAGGAAGGTTAAGACATGATTTGGTTGCACAGGTGTGACTGTTTTGACACCCGGGTTGGAAAAAAATGCACGGATTTGCTGAGCTCCAATGGTAACAAATCCGTTATCTCCTTTGCTGTTGTCTGGTTGAAGCTGCGAACCAGCGTCTTCTCAGCTCATCATCTTCACGTCAATCTCACACTCTTTCAGTGAAACGCTCACTTGCGTCCTATCAACGATTCAAGCTTGTAAACGTAATCATTTTGAACCCGGGCCCTCCGTGTCTGTATGATTCGCAACATTCCCACTGTTCTTCACCTTGCCACCAGCTCTGCTCTCATTCCACAGCCTGCCGCTCCTCCTGCCCTGCAAACCTGTTCTCCCCCCGCCATCCCCTAGATCACCTGACACCTGTTTCCCCATCCCCTCATTACCCTGCTTACTATAAATGTGAGTTGTGGCATTGCTGTGTTTACATCATAGGATTTAGGTATATATGTGTGTGTGTGTGTTAAGGTTTGTTTAGTTTGAAAGTGTCACGGAGATAAGACGCGCTCTTTTCTTAGGCACCGTTCCAACGTGCTTGTTGAACATGTCTCTGCCGTCTTTTACCTTTCAAGCTCATACAAACTGTTAAAAACATTAATCCTTCGTCTACGTTCTCCTGTTTTCTCACAGAGGTCCATAAGTCATCATGAACCCGACCCCCAGCTCTGATTCTATCAACCTCCTCACCAACGGTTTTCCTGGTATGAGAGACCAGCGTGATACCACCATCATAGTTGAGCCTGCCATCTTAGGTACTGTCTACAGCACTTGGTATCTTTAGAACAGCTAAGCGATGCAGACATTGTGACGTTTAAATCATCTTTGCAAAAGCATTCAATCAAAGAAAGGGAGAAAGCCAAAGTAGCTTATAAAAGGACCCCCACTGTCAACCAAAGTTTCGATCCAATATAGTGTATTCAAAACGTCAACAAGACAGGGTGAAGAGAAAAACGAATAGATAGGCAAGAATAGATAAATGAAACAAAATGGAGCATACAGTCAAAACAAAAATGAGGTGTATAAAATGAAATGGAAAGAATCGAAAATCGACTTGAAAATTGGTTTCAACCAAAGGTTGCTGAGATAACACAGATCTAGAGGTCTTCCAATCTGCTGATAAGGAATCGTAGACTTGCGGGAGATTCCCTTTGATTCTCAGGGACAGTAATTGCTGACTCTCCAAATTTCATATAGCCTTCGACCAAGTATGTATGAGACCCAATCTGTGATTTGATCGGTGAAATGACCCGTTTCTCCACATCTTCAGGGGGCTCTTACCAGGAGTTAGTCATATTATCTGACAGCGTTGGCGGGTGGAAGCAGCATAATGTCAGTCAAGGAGGAAACTTCACCGATTCCCCAATTAACAGGACATTAATGCTACCGTCAGAGGACTTCGACCCATTAGGAGGACATACTATCTGGCAGGTATTTTTTACCAAAACAGTTCTGCTTTTAACTTTTTTCTCATCGCATCTGTTGCTGAATCGATTAAACTCAAGTGTGTCACTCCCATGTTTTATATTTTATTTAGTCTGTGATTCACCATCTAGTTAAAAATATGTGTTACATGTAGGTCTAAACAACAACCATATACAACTTTATTGATTTAGTAGAAAGTCCCCCCCCCCATTAACTTTTATTATGGGTAGAATTAAAGTCAGGGTGAGTCTGTCATCACAAACTACAGAAGACCTGCTGAGGCAAACAAAGACCAGGCTGATGAGCTGAATCTCTCCTACTGCAGGTTTGAGAGGGACAAAGTCACCCCCCCCCCCCCGCACTGTTTGAATGAAATAGTAGCCAGTTTTGACCCATAACACAACAGATGTAACAATAATTGCTCATTTTAACATACCAGAAAATACAAACAAGTTATTTTGGAAAAAGAAATGCCCAGCACAAAATGTGTTTTGGGGATTGCAGCACTCTGCTGCCACCTAGCGTCTACAGTTATCAAATGCAGCCCCCCTCTTTTACCCCTGCGACATCACTGTGGTAACATCTATTTCACCTTAATTATTGACTTGATTCCTTCTATGCGATATAAGTACTTTCACAACTGTGGTTGAATTGAATTAAAACAAGCTTAAGTTTAATAAGAGAAAAGAGGTGACTGTAGATTTGCAATGGCCAGATTAAGAGATGAGCACGATTATCATCTGCAGGGACGTTGGAACTATTTTTCTGGGAGGGGGGTGCTGTAAATATCGCGCATAGGCTACACCGTCATCGCTCCTTTCGTGGTGGACCTGCTCGGACGGCGCTGTCCAACACAGCAGTGCTGATTAGACTGAGCTATTACACTTTCTTAGTCGCTTTGGTACATTTCTCAGACCTGAACGGAAATTCTCAAAACTACTTATTCAACCTCCACACTACATAGGCATGTTTCCGATTAAATAAGGGCCACAATTGTGGACCATATTCTCAATTGTATAGGTATGTATACAACAATGTGCACTGCACTGTAATACTGTATATTCACTGTAATGCTTAGTATTTCACTCGCATTTTACAGTATACAGTGAGTAAATATTCTTTATACATATACACACACAGTAGTTAATATTATAAAGAGTACAGCCTAGACCTGCTCTATATGTATATGTGATTTGGCACTATATAAATTGAATTGTTTACATTGAATATGCATACATATATACAGTGTGTGTGTATATATATATATATATATATAGTGTACTTTGTGCTGTTGAAATCAACAGTGTCTGCCTGCAGGGCTCCTTTGTGCAGCTCCACTGTCAGGAAATGCATACAAAAAAAATACAAAATAAAATCATGTAGACACTTCCGCTGGAAGCGATTTAGTCCTTGATTTATATTTCATCAATTAGTCTATGTTTGAATGTGAAAACTATGAATTCCTTAAATGTAACATATATATATATATTGTAATATTTTGCCTATTATGTCTACGTAGCACGTAACATGGAGCTTGAAGAAAGATTGAACGATTGAGGAACATTCTCATCTATGATTTCTCTTAGGGTTATTTTACATTTTACTGCAGTCAGCTACAACCGAGGGTACCCTAAGTTACGTCCTTTGGGTACGTAAAAAAACATTTGCTATTTCCTGTCCTGACAGTGGAGCTGACTTGAGAGTGCGGAACCTGCACTGGAGGCAGGCAGACCGCTCTCGCTGAACATTGATATACAGCCATACAGCCTTGTGCGTTTTCAATCCATGTCATCAAAACCTTAGCCATAGTTTACATACATAAAAATACTAATACTAGAGTGCATTGTTATATTGACAACATGGCTAAGCATTTTGACTGTCTTCTTTGTAAACAGTGACACAAGAACTTGTGATTCTGATGGCACTGACATATAAAGGAAGGATTTTTTTTTTTTTTAGAAAGTTACGGGGGGGTTTTGCTGTTTGTACAAATTGTTTTGAGCAGTGCACTCACTATTTTGCAAATGTTAAGGATGATTCGAGAAATGTACCAAAGCGACTGGGGAAAAACTGGGAGCCCTTTTGAGTAGGCTCAGGAGGCGGAGATGGATGACGGGCTGGCCTGTCGCTGTCGCCCCCACTGGCTCAAATCTGGGAGGTGCAGGCGTCAACTTGTCAGCTGTCATTTCTCTCTGTCTCTCTCTCAGGCGCTTAGCTGGTTCAGAGGTAGGTATATGACCGCATATACTGTATGTGCACATGAGGAGACTTGGGCTTATAATTCCTGACAATCACATCACCAGGCTATGAAAACGTTCTTTATGTTGTAGGGAAATACGAAAGTCAGGCACATTTAAGCACCAGTTCTTCTTGCAACGTCTCTGATCACCTGCATAAAATACACGTTTTAAGTGTGAGTGGCAGAAATGACTTACTTTTTATTATTTATAGAAATGATGAATAGAAGATGACCCATAATAGGCTGTTGTGGGACTTTAACAGCACTTGATTTGAAACTGCTTGAGTTCTTCTTGACATGTGGTCATAAAATCACTGAATGTAACGTATATGTAAATCTAAAATGCTTTTAAAAGTTGGCTAGAATGTTACTAATTGTCCACGGGCACCGACACTATAATTTAGTGCAAGTAAAAGCAGCAGTCGTGCTGTGACATGGATTAAATCATGACTCCTGAAATTGTGTTAGAAGTTCCCACGTCTGACTCTAAACATCTTTTTGAAATGTGTCACTCCACAGATGGATATTTAAAAACTTGATAAAATCACTTGTGCATGCTGACATTCACTAGAGGCTTTGTCAGCATAAAGAATGCACTTATTGCTAGTAGAGGCCTGCTACCCATTTTCTTATGCATAATAGGGTTAGTTTACCTAAATCCCCAAAAGCATATCTCTCCCAATTTATCCTAGTGGTATCCAGCAATCCAGATAATTTCAGTTTGTTTTGGCCAAGCTTCTGAGGCAATATCCCAATTTAACGGCATTTGCTGCTCTACAGCATTTTCAGTTTCAAGAAACACTGTTCTGTTATTGAGGATCATTTAAAGCCTCCCAGCTTCCAATCGTTTGCTCGGAGTTTGAACGGTAAACCAAGATTACATTTTGAGATTTTCATTATAACAAAATCAGTGAAGTATCTTGCACGGTGTAAATGCACTTAACCACCCTCTCTTACCTCTTTATCTTCAGGTCATCATAATTGTCTTCCTCACCGGATCACTTTCTCTTGCCACCGTTGTTGGCAACATCCTCGTGTTGGTGTCGTTCAAGATCAATAAGGCACTGAAGACCGTAAACAACTACTACCTGCTTAGCCTGGCATTTGCTGACCTGACCATTGGCACACTGTCAATGAACCTGTACACCACCTACATCATCATGGACCAGTGGGCTCTGGGGCCAGTGGTCTGTGACTTGTGGCTCGCAATAGACTACGTGGCCAGTAACGCCTCAGTCATGAACCTGCTTGTCATCAGCTTTGACAGGTAGCAGAACATGATTTATTATATTCTGTGTTGATAAACTTAACCACAATGAAGCTCTTAGCCACCACCATATTTTGTTGGTACTACCCTCATGAGAAACCTATGTGATGAAAATTATTATTATTATTATTTTTTTTATAAAATAGGACACCTGTGGATGCTGATATCTGTTTGTAAGAATGGGTTATTCTGATTGCTTAGTAGAGTTCAATTTTCTGATGAATGTATTCGAATATTGAACGTAGTATCCACATCGCAAGAACCATATATTTCCATTTGGTATCGTGATGGTATCATGTCGACAGCAGAAACAGGACTTATTTAAAATCCCTTGTGTAGGATTACTGACTCAGGTGTCTGTTAGTGGTACTATCAAGAAAGACAATGTGGTTACAGTTACTCTCTAAGTATACAGTTGCCTACTTTCTTTCCGTGTCCTCTTAGGTATTTCTCTGTGACCAGACCTTTGACCTACCGGGCCAAGCGCACAACCAAGCGGGCCATGACCATGATTGGATTAGCCTGGTCCATCTCTTTCATTCTCTGGGCCCCAGCCATCTTGTTCTGGCAGTATATTGTGGGTGAGCGGACAGTTCAGCCTAATGAGTGCTACATCCAGTTTCTGTCCGAGCCCATCATTACATTCTGCACTGCTATCGCTGCCTTCTACTTGCCAGTAACTATCATGGCATTCCTGTTTTGGAAGATCTATCAAGAGACAGAGAAGCGTGCTAAAGATATACAAGGTCTCAAGGGATCCGGGTCGGGCAATAGCCCAAGCCAGGCTCAGAGTCAAGGGAGCGGTAGCGGAAGAGCTGGTGGAGAAGGTGCGACTAACAGCCAGGATTCGTCAGTCATGCTGCGCCAGATTAGCTCTAAAAGCTGCAGCAGCTATGAATTAAATCAGCTGGCTTCAGAGAAGAACAACGAGGACAATGCCAGCATACCAGGAGGAATGGGAAGCAGAGGGAGGTGTGGCATGCTCTGCTTCCGGGTTTCATCGCTGCTGCCAGGTCGCCACGCATCCAGGAGGTCCGTCAACACCACGACAACTACAGTTGGCGAGACGGAGCAGAGCAGCAGTGACAGCTTTAACAACAATGACGTTGGTGCCTCTGGGGACCAGTCAGGCTCAGAGGAGGAAGCTGAGGGTGCAGACCCATCAAGGCCTCCAACAGGTTGGACAGAACCATGCTAAATTGTGTTGTTTGAGTGATATATATAAAAATAATATAAATATACATAATGTTTAATCCATCTATCTGTATACCTATCTATCTAGATGATGAGAAATCTAGAAAGGTGAAGAAAAACAAGGATAAGCAGCTGTCATCCAACAAAATTCCGAAAGGGTCACAATCAAACCCTGTCGCCTCATCAACTGCTGACCAATCACCTGCAGCCATCACCATGAAAGACGCGGCAATGGCCAAACGCTTCGCCTCTAAGGCCAAGACAGAGATCAACAAGCGCAAAAATGAAAAAAAGGCAAATGAGAAGAAAGCAGCAAGGACACTCAGTGCCATCCTGTTTGCCTTCATTACGACATGGTTACCATACAACATCATGGTACTGGTCAACACTTTCTGTCAGGACTGCATCCCAGGAACTCTTTGGGCACTGGGCTACTGGTTGTGTTACGTTAACAGCACAGTCAACCCCATGTGCTATGCCCTGTGCAACAAGACCTTCCGGACAACTTTCAGGGATATTTTGATGTGCCAGTGGAATCAAAAGAAGAACAAGCCCCATTTTCATCAGAGAAAGGCTGTGGCTTTCAAGAAAAAAGACCCAATGTAGAGTACAGTCAATTATTGGATGGATCTGTGTTTAAGGATGCATTTCCTGATCTATATTCAGAGTTGGAATGCAGCATACAAACCTCAAATTTCAGGGAACGGATCCTGAGCTGAATTTTACAAACCAAAACTAATTCTAGCTTTACAGGAAGTTTTGCCAAGTTAGCAGGGGGCCAAAAGCCCATGTCCATGACATTCTGACAGCTACTGGCCATATACGGAACAACTATTCATGGTCCAAGAGCATAATTGCTAATAATTTGGTGACCCCTTCAGCTAATTTTATTTTTTTGGCCAATGACAATATAGCTCAGAAACTGACTGCTAGATTTTCACGTTTGCTGTGGATATTCATAGTCCCTAGACGACGAATTACAGTGTTTTTGGTGAGCCCATGAAGTTTGCTTTCAGGCAACAATGTAAACTTGTGCACAGCATTTATCAAAATCTAATGGAAAGATTCAGATAGAATTTACCAAGCAGATTCCTGCTCCCAGATGATGAACCATTTCCTTTTTGGACTCCTCCGTGAGCACACTGTAAGTGCCACCCTCGGGCAAATTTGTCGATTGCAGTAAAAAAAAAGGAATATTTGGCATAAAATGTTGTCAATGCAAAATGTTCTAAGGAGATAAAACCTTTTGAATTTGAGACTGTGGCTTTTAGTCTGGCCACCCTCAGGACGGACTTCATATTCTTACCCCAAATACTGAGGCTCGACAAACGGCAACATTTTTGGTTCTAAAATGTTGTATTGTGGAGTGTAATGAACAAATGCAGCATTGAGGAGCAACAAGCAGGACTTTAGCCATTTCAGATACAAATCTAAGCAGAGATGTATTTAATTATTTATTTAATCTGCTTTAATAATAGAATAATACAGTTACAGTTTAGTGTAGTTTAGGAACTTCTTGAAGGATGTAAGAGCCTTGTAGGATTATTTGTCGAAATAAAAGCAACCAGAGCTGCCCCCTAGAAAATATTTTTTTAATGAACATGTGACAATAACTAAATAAAAACTTAACTTCCTAAACAAAAACTGACAACATTTTGCACCATTTTTGCCTACAAGTAGTAAGAAAACAACAAGCTCAGAGACGGGCGAAATAGTCAATTTCGGTAGCCTGACATCACCAGACCATCTTGCAAATGCAAATTAGTCTGGAGCCGCTCATTTTCATTTTCGATTTCCAAGAGGTGTTCTCAATGGGAGCAGACCAAAATGCCTCTGGACACAATTGGATAGACCTACAGCCAATCAGAGAAATGAAATGTGTGACGTGGCGCTGACGCACCTTTCTTATCAACAAAAACTTTAAGCAGAGAGGTTTGATTCAACAGAGCGTTCTACATCAGCGGCAGTCATCTTGATTGTTTTTGCTTCAACAGTGCTCCTCTGTACAGTCGTCGTATTAAAACGCTTCCAACCCGCCCCCATAATAGATAAACCTGTTGTAATTTGATTTGCTCTTGCAAAATAAAACACGAGCTCGCAGATTCTTCTGGATTCCAGGTTAAAATTTGGTACGGCTAAGTAAGTAATTCACTGTCCCCTACGAAACTTTTTTCATGGTTGTATTGGATGCAGTTAAACAAAATGAATGAACAAGACAAGAGCGAAAGTCAACACAAACTGGGAAGTAGGAGGTCCAGACCTCTGTATTTTTTCCTAGGTGTATCTAATAAATGTTGCGAAATAATTGCCTTAAAATATTGTACAATGCCAAGATTATTAACTTGCCCATCTGACCACCGTCATTGGCTTGTATGTGGATGGGTGGATGGGGAAGTGGATGATCTTGTCCTTTTAGTACCAAGGCTTTACTCAACACGGTGGTTCTTTGATTTTGTCAGCAACCTGAGGAAACCGGACAGGCAGCTGAATCCATGCAAAGCGTGGTACAGTGAAGTAGAGAGTTTTCCTTGTGGACTAGTGCCATTCATCCCCAGACATCATCTGACCAATTGCTACTGTGCAGTTGTGCTACGTTAAACAGTGGCCATCCATCATGATGAGTAAATTAACTTGCTAGCCAGCCAGCTAACGTTAATTCCATCCATCCATCCAATGGTAGACTGATAAACTTACAATGGAAATGGAAATACTTTTCTTTTGATGGGGTTATATAATTACAAAGTACAACTTGTAGACCTTTCATAATTTTGTCCGTCTTGCAAACTCTTGCTTAATGTACAAAATTACCCCCAATCTTGCGCCTCCCCCACTGACAGAGTTTGCCTCACTATGCTCAGATAACATCAGGCAAACAAAGAGCATCTACCTGTGTAGTACAGCACAAGTCCGCTGAATTTGGCCGGTCAACTTTTTGCGTTAGAGCTGCACATTTTCGGAACACAATACCCAGCACTGCACCTTCTCTAGTTTTAAATCACAATTGGTGGCTGAAACACAACCAGTCATGTGACCATTAACCGCATAGTACCAAACATAGAGTGTTCCATTTCATTTTTATTTGTATGATGTAATGTTTTGAATGTGTTTTTAGTTTTGTATGATGCAATTTATTCTCTGTACCACCGTCTGAAGTATAACCATATATGCCATAATTCTTCTGTGGCTTAACCAACCCAGGGACTGCTGATTAAATTTACTGGGACTCTGGGACATTGTCCATTGTCCCTGTTAAATACATTTTAAAAAGAAAAACATGTTACAATGAGGGGGTACCCCCCAAATCAAATCCTTGCGTCGAGCCCCCAAAGGTCTAGGGCGGGCCCAGAAAAGCCACCCAGCTTTTGTTTGTTTTTAATGCTGATATTACCAGAACAGTTTAGAGTATGTATGCGAGTTTTGGTTTTCATTGTGCCTTTTGTGTTGTTTTTATTATCTTAAGTAGGGTACTTACATTTCTTCATTCTGTGAAAATAAATAGTCGTATACATATAATGAATAATGCTTATTAAAGGATCGATAGCCAGTTTGCTGTCTGTTTAAATAGCTTCGCTATGAATGATAACCTGGATGCTATTACATACAGTCAGTTGTCATCTTTACGTTCATTTTGGTGTATTTTCTGTTGAATTGGTTTGGTATTGTATTAATTTGAGAGGTGTTATAATATTTGTCCAATGGGTGCGTTAGTTTTGGTTTTAGACCGCATTAGTTTCAGCTAGGTCAACCAAACTGGCAAGTGTCTATAACTATATAAGTAATAAAAATACTAAATACATTCTTATTCAATATCTCCACCCTAGTTTAGTTTAGAGATTAAAAACTGTCTTGCAGTATCCTGTTGTGACCTCCAATGTGTTGTCCCTCAAAAAGTTAAAAGTTGAAATAGAATAACCAAATTAGGCGGTCAGTATTGAATGATCATTATTCAGTATTGTAGTGTTTGTATGAAGCTGCTAACAGCAATGTATTATTAACTGAAAAATATAACACTGTGTGACACTGACCCTTATCCCTCTATCCCTCTTGTGGACGTGCTAGAGACTAGTTTAATAATGCAACAGCAGTGCTGTGGACTGTGGACAAAACACGCCAAACGACATTGTGAGTTGCCAAGGGAGGGGGAGAACGTCATCCAACCTCAGCTTCTAGCGTATTAACCCGCAGGGGGCTTACATGGGCACGACTAAAGTTGACAGTACCTTGTTCTGTTGGTTAAAATATAAAAGAAATAATGTACTTAACATGAACTCACTGTTGCCAATTTCAAATTTGAAAAACTTAGTAAGTAAAAATGTCCAGCTCTTATTAGTTTCGTAATTTTCCTTCTGTATTGTGTCGTCCGTAAACGGCACATTAAGAAACGCTGAGATTAAGACTGCATGATAGACTTGTTATGACTACATTTTGTTATTTTCCTGTGTGAATGTACTGCTTACTACTTAAACACTGCTAGACTTATGATGTAGTCTTCAAAAGGGATATGGTATTGTGTATTGCACATCATGACGGTCAGCTGACTAAACATTAATATAGCATATTAGAAATGATTTATTTCGGGAAAGTTGTGTTCAGGGTGAGCGATTGGACTAAATAAGAAAAAAAAAACTATGCTGTATGCATTTTATATTTTAAACATTTCTAAAAGTTACATGCTGTTGTGAGATAATATATACATGGTTTTAAAAGACTTAATACTTTGCACCTTGTGTATTAATGTGTTAAAGTCCCCTGTGGAGGTTTAGCACTATGGAGCTGTTTTCCAAATGTGTCGCACTGTTCCACTGATCAACAGGTGGCGGTGATGTGCCAAGACATGCTGCAATGCGCCAACAATGGCAGTGAAGAAGACCTTTTAGACCTTAAGGATACACATGGTGGGGAACTTTAGTCTGTTTGCAAGAAAACTCCACAGGGCACTTTCAACTCTGTATACAGCTTTAATTTTTTTGCATTGATGTTCACATACATGTGTATACGTTGAAGAGCAATAAAATTAAATGTATAAGCGTCACCAATAATTACCAATGATTGACAGTATTTTTAAAGACATAAAGACTCTGGATTAGCGTGTCACTGATGTCACTGAAGCCTTTATTGATCCCCACAGGGGAAATGTGGTTGTTGTAGCAGCACAAGAGCAGAATAACTGCAAATAAAGAGAGGATAAGAATACAGAGCAATTTAAAACAAGATTACAGGGTAAAGTGACATTGATGTGATTAACAGCAGTATTAAGTCCATTTCTGTGCAATTTGGTGGAGTTTTGACATCAGTTTCTTTGGTTATGTTAGGGTCACGGGGGAGCTCCAAGCGCAGGACACGGACAAGGAAATCTTTTTAGAAGTGATGGAGTTTGTTGTGATGGTGAGGCTGGCGGGAGGGAGGTGGCTGGGAATGGGGATCCGGCGCGTGCAGGGGGGAGGTGGTGGAGATGAGGCGTGAGTATAGCTGAGCCGGTGGAGCGGTGGTGCTGGCCACAGATGAACAGGGCTGGAGATGACCCTGAACACAGGAGAGTGAGGATCACGCCCGCGCCAGCTGACAGACACGCATGTGAACGGAAATTCAATTCAATTCAATTCAATTTTTATTTATATAGCGCCAAATCACAACAAAAGTCATCTCGTGACACTTTACAAATTCTCTCTCTTTATAATGTTATTACAGAGACCCAACAGTTCCCACCATGAGCAAGCACTTGACAGAAACATAGACAGACAGAGGGGCACTGGGAACACAAGGAAGGGAAAACGCAAGGAAACACTGGGAAATCTACTGGGGTACGGCCACAGCTGTAACGGGTTGATGATCAACCAGCACTGAAGTGACAGGAAAAAGGGCGGATGGCATATCAAAAATTCAAACCTGTTTTTACAAGTCTGAGTCTAGGCTCTTAAAATCTATTGTCCTCCGGGGTCTGTCGTTAAACTTTCAAGCGGGTCGTATTGAATTATTATTCAGCTTCGACCATTCCACACAGGCGTTGAACGTACTCACAACTTAAGAGGTGCTTATGTTGATAAATGACTTCATGTTGAATCTTTGGACTGTGGACTACGCAGTTACACATCATTATAGTTCAGGACTATGGTTTTGTTGCATTATTGAAGTGAGATGTCCCCCTTAAAAGTGGAGAGAGAGAGAGAGAGAGAGAGAGAGAGGACTATTGGATCCATACCCTCAACTCTGCCGAGCCTTTCAGACTCAGTACTTGCCTACAAAACTGGGTTATTAGGAGAAAACATCCTCGGTAGAATATGTTTACATGCCCTGCAATAATATGTTTTTGAAGTAAAACTGGCATATTTTAGTGCTACTAAAATGGATATTGGAGTGTCACTATCCATTAAGGCAAACTACCTTTAAAAAATTGTCTTTATATGAAATTTGGCCACGGGGTATGGAAATGTGTGACATTTCTTTTCTTTTCTTTCAGTTGTGTGTATTTAAAGTGACAATGGTCAGCCAGGCAATATTTTTGTTGTATAAGGTCAACGGTCATGAACAAGTCATGGCTGAATAGGTGTTCCAGGCTGGTTGCTTTTCCCAACTTCCATTCTGGGAAGGTTAAAGGCTTGTTGGAGGTGAGCGCTGTTTACATGCACTGCAATATGTTTTTGAACTAAAACTGGCGTCTTTAGCTTTTAACTAAAATTCCATTTGGCTGAAAATCAGTCCAAACGGATCCACCATAACATTAAACACAGCCAACATGGGTAAGAAATCCCTAAAGTGTTAAGAAAAGAGGTTTGAACATTTACATTTCCGTGACAGCTGGGCAAACTCCCTCTGCTAAGGAAGCTCAGGCGATGTGATAGAAAGCTCCAGAGCAGCTACTCAGGGACTCTTGTGGTGAGACTGTTGATGAAAAATATATGAACAACGAGCGTTATATAACTGAAACCCCTTAACTCACCTTTATTTTATAGTTTTTATGGTATAGCCCGCACTTAGCACTATGGGTAATGCAGGCAGGAGGGTGCACATTACCATCCCCACCTCCAGCTCCAGCATCTTTATTCCTCTCAGGTCTTTTTTATCCCTTTTTCCAGCAGGCCTGGCTTTGTTCCCATCCCAGTTGCTCTCCATCTTTCCCAGTCTGCATCCCTGTCAGAGCTCCACTGAGCATGTAGTGCCTGCGTCACTCCTTTCAGCAGATGGAGAGGAGGACGAGGGGGAGGGGGAGGGGGAGGGTAAGACAGAGAGAGAGAAAGGGGAGGAGAAAGAGGGAGCTGTATCCCTCCCTTGCATCAGCGTCAACATCACAGCCACGCCAGCCCCGTCACCGGAAAACAACGAGGAAGACTGTCGCACAACCGAGCTTTAAAAAAAACCCCCACCATCAGCAGCAGCAGCAGCTCCTCCTCCTCCATCAGACATACATCCACAGATTAGGCCAAGACGGTTCTACCTTCCTCAGGCTGAGCATCTAAAAGCTCCCCCAGGCAGGAGGGGCTCTCCCAAGCATGACCTGAGAGGAGAGGGAGGAATCCATCGGACGCTCTCCATCAAACATGGGTAACCAGGAGGCTAAGCAAAAGAAAGCTGCAGCAGCATCGGGTAATGGAAGCTACCCTTCACTGGATGAAGGATGGAGGGATGGAGGAGGGGACGCGACAAAAAAAGGAGGAAAGAAACTCCACGGTAAGCATGGAGGTAAAGGAGCAGGCAGTGGTGGTGGAGGAGGAGGAGGAGGGGGGTCGCATGGCACAGGACCAGGGAAGAAGAAAAACAAATCTGAGTCCAAGTCCTCTGTTTTCTCCATCCGGAAGAGAAAGGGAAACCTAAAAGGGAAAGGAGACGCATGTTCATCAGTAACAGGCTCAAAGGAGGATGTTTTAGTGTCTCAACATGACGAACTGGACAGCACAAAAACACCTGAAATGTCCGCGGACGAGCTCGGACAGTCGGACACTGAGATTTTCCCCGAGAAGAAAAAGAAGCCGGAGCAGGGGAAAAAGGATGGAAATGGAGGCGAGCAGAGGCAGGAGGTGCAGCAGAGAGCCTTGACGGCGGCAACATCTCCCACAGAGGATGGAGGAGGGCAGAAGGGAGGGAGCTCGGGGTCGGACACAGATATCTACAGCTTCCACTCAGCAGCTGACCACGAAGATTTGCTAGCAGACATCCAGCTTGCTATTAGGCTCCAGCACCAACAGCAGCATGGGGGGGTTAACTCAGTTGTCGAAGCACAGGGAGGGGGAGTAAGGGACCTGAGCCTGGGAGGAGGAGAGGGGAGGAGGAAGCAGAGTAACGGGGTAGTTAAATTAACTCCTGAGGTGCTTGACCTGACCCCAGAATTAGAACTGGGGTCTGATGCCCTGTCATTCCTAGAGACGGTAACTCTGTCTGGCTCTGTCAAGCACATGGACCAGCTGCCAACGCTACACCTCCCCTTATACACAGAGGTGGACAAGAGGAGGGAGGAGAAAGAGGAGGAGGAGGTGGAGCATCCGGAGCTCCATTGGAAGGAGCAGAGGGACAGGGAGAGAGAAGCCTCTCTTTGTGTTGCCACAGGCACAAAAGACCAGCATGCTTGGGTGCAGCAGCCCCCTCTCACAGCCATTGCCATGGCTACTGCCGGGGGGGCAGCAGTCAGCCCGGTCGCCATAACAACCAGTGGTAACAGCTTCCCTGATCTCACGTTTGACAGTGCTGGGAAAGCCCCAGGGGAGGAGGAGGAAGCAGGAGGTGAAACCCGGCAGGGGGAGGAGAGGGAGCCCAGAGTGGACGTGGATCTCAGTCCTCCACCCGCGGACAGCCACAACAAAAGTCCCGAACCCACCAATGGGCTGAGCTCAGGGACCGTGTTTGAAGAAGGTGAGGGTCAGTTGGGCTCAGGCACCAGTGCAGAGTCCCTTGAGGACTGCCTGAGCGCTGGATCCGAATCCAACCACTCTGCTGCCCCCAGCACCAGTGCCTCCCCCTCCAACCAGCAGTGCAGGAGGAGCAGCATGTGCTTCAACCCACTGCCTACCCAGGAGAGCCCCACATTGGCCAAACGACTCCTCAGGTCCACACACTCCTCCACATCCTCTAGCCCTGTGGTGAAACCCTACCCTCCCATCTTCCCCTCCTACATCAAGACCACCACCAGACAGCTCAGCTCCCCAGGACACTCCCCAGCCCTGTCCCCCTCCCACAGCCCCCTGTCCCCACGCAGAGCCCACCATCACCTCCACAGGTACTTGTGTGTTAATTTAGCTAATTATGTTAAAATCTTTGCTCTTGTTTTACCTTCGCACATATGATGCAGTCTGCTTTTTAACATACATTTGGATTTGGTTTTAACTGTCATCAGGTGATGCCAAGGTGGTTTTGGGCTTCGTTCCTATTGGTAAACGAGGTCTGGGAATGTGTGCTTTGCCTAAAAGTAGTCAGACAGGGCAAGGAATACGAGGAGTCTGATGATCAGGCAGGTTGTAAACAAACCCCCAGATTAGTCAAACCTGGGAGACTAAAATGGTAAAATGGTAAAATTATAATCCAAACTTCCTGCACAATTCACATAGCAACTTCCTGGTTAAACGCTGACCCACTGTACTGTGTACGCACAAGGTTTTCCTGCACAATGAGGGATTATTAACAACATTTCAGTGCGGTTTGGGTTTTACCTGCTAATAAAGTTGTTTAGATAATCTGGCTAAACTGCTAAACATGTAGCAATATTGCCATGTTCCCAGATCTCAGCCGTTAGTGAGTTATCACAACTGGCAGAAATAATGCCCAAAGCTGTGGAAATAATGAACCGGAAATTGATCCCTCACTAAGCTTTCCATTTTCACAACAATAACAGTGGCAGATTTGAAAATCAGAACCCTGACAAGGGGTATTAACTACTATTTTGATGACTACAAACATGATATGTTAACTCGGTGCTGTGTAATGCTGCAAAAAAGACTGAGGCTAAAGCTAAAGAGGTCATTATCCTCACCTGTTGATCCCTGTAGAAGTCATGGGAGTCTTCTTTTACTGATAGAGCTAGTATTACACAGTACTATAAGAAAACATACGCCACTCAGAAATGTACCATAGTAATACATAATAAGCAAAAGCAACATATGCTTTATTGTTGTCCTGATTAGGGCTTTGTCTAACATCACCTGTAACCCCACAAAATATTGTTTATGAACAAACACTGTTAAATCCAGTACTAGCTCTTGTATCTTTGTTTTTGGTGGTTTTAAAGAACCACAACCATCCAAAGTCTTCAGATACTGAGTATCACTCTTAAACCATGCACACCACTTTAGAGTGTGAAGAAATTCAAAGACTGACAGTGCCTACACCAAGGTATTCAAGTAACATCTAAAAACTCTATCAAGAATGCATTTGCCAAATCACTCTATCCTAACAGATGGGTGAAGCCAGCAATGTTCCGTATTCCATGTCTGAAAAAGGCGTGACACTATATTTATCTATACCGCAGGCGTTCCTCCAAAGCATGCAATCATGTTAAAGATTTCTACTTTCCTTCCTTGTCCACTTTGAGACAGCCTTTTGCTTCCATTAATCAAAGACAAAACATCATTGTGACATGCATTCAGGGCCTAAAGTGTAATTGCTTCATGATGCCCCCCCCCCCCCACAAAAAAACCCCACACAAATATTTGGAAGTGCAACCTAAGAAATATAGTTTCATTATCAATATCATAAATAAGAAACAAAGAACTAATTAGAGTATATAGCAGGTGTATTCAGGGTCCAGAACGTCATAATGTCTATAGAGATATGAATGGTAGAGCACTGAAAAAACTTTAGTCCATGCCCACATGTTGTGGGGGCCTCACCTTGTGTATAAAAATTGGACTGAGACCGGACAATCGGCTCCCAAAAACAGCGTTTCCTTCAGCTAGTTAAGGAACCAGTGAGGCCCAGAGCTCGGAGGGCTGCGCCTATGCTCATAGAACCAGGAGTTACAGTAGTAACTAAAGCTCTATATTGTATAGGCTTCGTTATAGTCTGTTTCGGGTTATAGTCTGCATTAAAAGTACAAGATTCATACTGAATAGGCTACAACATTTTGTTTTATTTTATCACTGTCATGTGCCCTATGTCATTTAATCGTATGAGTGATCTGCTTTCAAAGTAAAACGAACTAGAAATGTAAATGTTGACAGGACGATGGCCGAGGGTCACCAAACCCGTAGGCAGCGCTCTCGAAGCCTCGCTGGGCCTCTTAGTCGCTCTGCTGATTGGACGGAGGAGCTTGAGAGGAGGTTGAAGAGCAGAGAGGAGGATGGAGGAGGCTCCGGAGGTTCAGGAGAATACCTGGTGGGCTACAGAGGAGGAGGCAGCCAACCCATCTGTGCTACCAGAAGATCCTCCTGTGGACAAGTCTCTACCTGCGGCTTTCAGGACGTCTTCACCGGTGAGTACCGAGCGGTCTCAGTTTCAATTCGGTCGATGATCATCGTTTCCTGGGGGGCGAGAAGAAAGCAAGAGATTAAATGTAACAAGTACGAATGAGTGGCTCTGAGGACAAACTGTATGTTTTTAATAGGCTGATTTATACATCTTTAGGAGAGCAGCTTTGAAGTCAGCACACAGAGGATGGCACTGGTCATCCAAAGCACTAGTAGCCTCTGGCAGGATGTATACAAATTAGAGAGACTCAGCACCTCAACAGTTGTGGAGCAGTTGTATATTCTCTTGTCGCTGAATCTTGTGCTTACAGCAACATTTAGGGTTTCTATACCTGCAGGTCAGTGAAAACATTTAAATGGATTCAATAAAAGATCAATACACGGCAGGCTTGACCTATGTGTTCCACATTAAAAGCATCTAGTCAATGCTCTAAAAATAGATGGCATACTGTAGACTACACTACAGCACTACTATAGTATTTGTGTCACGTAGTTTGTCATCAATAAATGCATAAAGGTATTTCTATTTGGAGACGAGCTCAACCTTTATTCATTGATCTTTGTCTGCTTGTGCTGTTCTTTAAGTTCACAGTAATATCCTTTGTCTTTTGTACATTTGTCTCAAGAACCAGAATTTACAGCATGGTCAACGGCTTGGTCAGTTTCATACACATCATGAATTTATGAATGGTAACCGATTACAATTTATGCAACTCTGGGCTTTTCAAACAGGGCTGCTAGGTTGAAATATATTGTCTTTTGAGGGGTCAGAAGGAGGGGCAATCTAGGAATTTGGAGAACACATGACCAGCAATAGTCTGAACACTCTCAAACCCCAGTTTACGTGCATTTGGTCACTAACATACTGCTGTCACATTCAATCAATCAATCAATCAATCATCAAGTTTATGTAAGGTACAATCACAGTGAATTTGTAATCCCACCACTTCCTTCAATTTGTGTACTAAAAAGAGTTTAAAAAAAGAATAAGAACAGTGATATATGTGTTTCATTGGGTGAGAGGGGTGAGGGTCTTAGGCAGTGACTTAATTTAGGATCCTCGTGGCTTGAGGGTAGAAGCTCTTCCCGAGCCTCTTGGTGCTCGCTGGTGTATCTGGTACATTCTGTTTGACCGGAGCAAGGAGATCCTTGGGATCCTTAATGATTCTCCTAGCCTTATTCTTGCAGCGCCTGGTGTAAATATCCTTTAGGCAGGGTAGAGCACCGACTATTGTATGTTCAGCTGAACGAACCAGCCTTGTGGTCCTGTTCGGTGCTGTTTCTGTACCAGGCAGTGAGACTTGCCTCTTCTCAAAGTCCACTATCAGCTCCTTTATCTTGCTGACATTCAGGAGTAGGTTGTTGTCCTGACACCAGCGTGTCTTTCTTCAGGTAAGCCTTTTCACTGTTATCTGTGATCAGGTCCACCGTAGCTGTGTCGTCAGCTACACAGTTGTGTATGTACAGGGAGTAAAAGCAGGGGGCTCAAATGCGACTCTGGGCTGCTCCGGTGTTAAGGATAAGGGTGGAAGAGGTGTGTCCACCCACCCTCACCACCTGGGGTCTGCCGGTCAGGAAGTCAAGGATCCACCTGCACAGTGAGGTGTTTAATCCCAGGTCCTTGAGCTTTGTGACAAGTCTGGAGGGAACTATGGTGTTAAACACTTAACTGTAGTCAATGAACACCAATCTCACATAGCTCCTTTTCTTGTCTAGGTGAGATAGGGTGGTGAGGAGGATGTATGCTATGGCGTCTTCCGTTGAGTGGTTGGAACCACCACCCAGTGTGCTGGGTAGTGAAGAGCAGATGTAATCCTTGACCAGCCGTTCAAAGCATTTCATCACTACAGAGGTAAGTGCCACTGGGTGGTAGTCATTCAGGCAGGCTGGTCTTGTTTTCTTGGGCGCAGGAATGATGGTGGACTTCTTGAAGCAGGTGGGTATGACAGACTGAGCCAGGGACAGGTTGAATATTATTGTGAACACTAGCCGCTAGTTGGTCAGCTCATAGTTCGAGGACCTGCCCACTGATATTGTCCGGTACTGCCGCTTTCTTGGTGTTCACACATTTGAAGGCCCTCCTGACGTCAAAGGGTGATAGGTGTGGCGGGCAGGGATTCCAATCTGTAGCCGTTTTTGAAAGGAGTGTAGCAGTGATCGAGAGTGTTTACTCCCCTTGTGATGCAGTCAATGTGTTGATGAAGTCAGACATAACCTTCTTAAGGTTAGCCTGATTGAATCTGATCTGACAGGGGAGCGTCTATATTCGCCTGTGGTGGGATGTAGACCGCTGTGACAATGGCCGATGTAAATTCCCTTGGTAGAAAGCACGGATTTGCACTGTATTTGATTGAAATAACTCCATATCGGAAGAGCAGGAACAGAATAGCATTATAATATTCCTACTGTCGCACCAATTTCTGTCAGATCTGTATACAGAAAAACAGTCACCTGGTTGAATGGCGCTGTCCTGTAAGTTTTGGTGAAACAAAGGACATTGCAGTTCCTGATATCCCATTGGAAACTGATGCGGCCACGGAGGATGTCCAGTTTAGTATGTACTAAAGTGCTAGCCTGTACATTGGCTAGCAGGATGCTGGGCAGAACAGGTCCTTGTGACTGGGATTGCTGCCGATGTTCAATCTATCCACGTTTTCCTCTGTTTCATCTGATGTTGAGATGGACGCAGAGATGTCTTGCTGGTCTATGTGGTCGGGATCATAGTTGGTGTTTATCCGCTCAACTTTGTCCTTGTTTACTCAGATGTTTATATTTTAAAACCTCCACCAGCCAGGTCAGTAGTAGAGAGTCTAATTGCAGCTGTGGCGATTTTCAAATCATCAACAATTATTGTCATTTTAAAGATCATCATCACTGTCAAGTCCTGCAAATGTAATACAAATGACTTGAATGTGAAATTCAGTGACAGCAACCTGAGTTCAATTTCCTAAGCCATCTTAATATATTCAATTCAATTTTATTCAGCGCCAAATCATAACAAAATGAATCTCATGACAGGTCTAAATGAGGACCATGCTCTTTACAGAGACCCAACAATTCCCACCATGAGCAAGCACTTGGCAACAGCAGCGAGGAAAAATCTGATCAGAGTGGGATTGAATTAGAGGGATAGAAAAGTAGGAAGTCCAAAATAAAAGGCAGAGCTGTAGATGGGACAGGAAGAGAGCCAGAGGAGACATAATCAAGTTATAGTGGACACAAGGAATTGGACAGACAAAGACAGGAGGAGAGGATAGACGCTGGACAGGAGCGCACCTAACACGTGAGAAAAAATGGAAACATACATTAGGCAGTTGTTTCAATATAAGAAATCCAATTCAGCAACCTCTACCCAAAGCGAAAATGTCATCAAAGGTGTCTGCTTTTAACGTCTTTTAATGAGTGTAAAGTCATAATCACCATCAAATACCCCTATTAATACTGCATTTCCAAATGCTGCGAGAATGTATCTACTCGGTGGGACTTTTTTTCTGTGTTTCTCTACCACTTTATTAAGCGGGTATAAGAATACCATGGCACCGAGGAGTGAAAGGAAAGGTGAGGGAGAGAGAAAGAGACATTTTCAGTTCACTTCAGAAATGGTGGGCAGCATGGTGGTGCATCGGTTAGCACTGTCGCATGGGTGGTGGAGCAGGTTTGGGGTTCGACACTGAGCCCTAGCCGGCACCTTTGCATGGTAGCTCGGTCGCCATCGGTGTGCGTGAATGTGCATGTGAATGGGTGATCGAGGCCTGACCTGTGCGCTATATAAGTGAAGTCCATTTACCAACCAACATCACAGCTCATTTAAAGAAGTCCTTCTCAGGGTGGACAGGTTTTTTTTCCTTATTTATTTGCAGTCACATTCAAGATCTTGAAACTTTAAGAAACTTGAAGTTGTGTGATAAGACTTGATCCCTCCAACATGTTTGACTCTTGCAGGATATGCAATTGTCTTTACAACACAGTACATTGAATAAAGCAACAGCTACAACTGCTGGTAAGAAATAAGCCAGAGTACAGTATTATGAGTTAGCTTGTTTTTTACTGTTAACTGGTGTCTGGCTAACTGTGTACCACAGCAATACCATCAAAGCTACTGGTTTATATTGGTGTTGGGATGGTGAATTGAGTTAAGCAAAAGTTTGTCGATTATTGGACATAAACTGTTAACCATCTCGTGGTTATTTGTCAGCTAACCTGGCTAGATTTAGCGCTAGCGGCTATGCTAGTGATAACATCATTGTTAATATTAGCTAGCCAACAATAAGGGCTTTACTATGCTGCACAGGGGAGATGTTTGGCCCTTCAGCTCATGTTTACATTCTGTATGAGTTAGAAAGCATTTTAAAAGTAAAGCTCTTAAAATTTTAACAGAAGCTCAGTGATACTTGATAACAAAACAGCGTGCAGTCAGTAAAAAAGTAGCCTGCAAAAAAAAGGTGATCACCCTTCGAGGGCCCCCCCGCAGCTGTAATCAGACCTGTCTTGGTCAGAGTTTGCAAAGTGGTGAGTTGACCATCTCCCCATCCTGATCAGTGACTTGTTGTCGTATGCTATCATTGTCCAAATGAAAAGTACAAAATTAGTCAAATGAAACGTAGCAGAGCGACCCACAATTTTGCCGTTGAGGCTTTCAGGTCTCAAGTGTCAATCAAGGGGTCTCTGCCCCCCCCCCCATATTTCCCATCCTGACTCCAATGTATCCTAAACAAAGCTGGCAGACACTGTAGGCACTGATGGAGTATGAAGGAAGGTTTTCAATCTTGACACGAACTAAGTTTTGCAGCATTCAAACAGGAAAGCAACAAATTGTAAATCTTGAAGAACGGAGAAAAATGCATCCAGAGCATCTGGGATTTCAGCAAATTGCTTTATCAAATGCAGTCGATTCGTTAAGTAATTGTGGTTCCAGGTTATCATATACACAAATCACATAAGCCTTGTTTTCAATCTCTGGCTGTCCAGGTCGAACTCTTCTGGAGAAGCTGTTCCTGCAGCAGCAGCAGCAGGAGGAGCCGGAGGATGCTGAAAGGCTCTGTTCCAGGATCTTGGCTATGGGTCTCCTGCTGCCTTTCACTGACTGCTTCAGAGACCAGCTGGGAGGAAGCACTGCCCACATCACCTCCACAGCACCCTCCAAGTTTGATGTATGTAGTCACACTTTGTGCGCCTTTTTCCAAATTTGTAGTTAGCTTATGTTTGTTGTGAATTGTTTTTATATGTGTTCTTTATGGAGAACAATGAATTCGTTGTAAGTTTTGTTGTGAATTTTGTCCACCCTTTTGCGCATTACACATTTTCAAACCATTTTTTAAATCAATGTCCACATTTTGTTTCCATACATGTAAGACTTTGAATGCACATTAAGTGTAAATGAATGTGCATTTATAATTATTTTGAAACATCCGGAAGTCGATATGAATTCTGATTCTACCGAAAGCATCAGCACCATCTCTGGCCCTAATCCTGTTTTTTACTATCTTGGTTACAGAGTTGATTGGAGTAAGTCAGTGGTGGCATGGTGGCACAGTGGTTAGCACTGTCGCACGGGAGGTAGAGCAGGGTAGAGCAGGGTGGGGGTAACTAACCCTAACCCTAACTTGCTCCCAATGAGACCAGCACCTCGCATGGCAGCTGGGTCGCCACCGGTGTGTGAATGTGTGAGTGAATGGGTGAGTGTGACCTGATCTGAACTCTCACACCTGAACTCTCACACCTCCTACCACCACAGCTGCCCCCCACAGCGCCCCCCCCTCCTCCAGCATCGACACCTCTGTCTGTCCTTGAAAGAGATGTGAACAAACTCTTCAAGAGACAAAACCCCCCGGAAAGCTGCTGGACCAGACTCCATCTCCCCATCCTGCCTGAAGCGCTGCGCCGATCAGCTGTCTCCGGTGTTCACGGACATCTTCAACACCTCACTGGAGACATGCCACGTGCCAGCCTGCTTCAAGGCCTCCACCATCATCCCCGTCCCCAAAAAACCAGGGCCCACAGGATTAAATGACTACAGACCCGTCGCCCTGACCTCTGTGGTCATGAAATCATTTGAACGCCTGGTCCATCACAGACTCTCTGCTGGACCCCCTGCAGTTCGCCTACAGAGCCAACAGGTCTGTAGACGCCGCCGTCAACTTGGCCCTACACTTCATCCTCCAGCACCTGGACTCCGCGGGATCCTACGTCAGGATCCTGTTCGTGGACTTCAGCTCTGCCTTCAACACGATCGTCCCGGCTCTTCTTCAGGACAAGCTCTCCCAGCTCAACGTGCCTGACCCCACCTGCAGGTGGATCACAGATTTCCTGTCTGACAGGAAGCAGCACGTGAAGCTGGGGAAACACGTCTCAGACTCGCGGACGATCAGCACCGGCTCCCCTCAAGGCTGCGTTCTTTCTCCTCTACTCTTCTCCCTGTACACCAACAGCTGCACCTCCAGTCACCAGTCCGTCAAGCTCCTGAAGTTCGCGGACGACACCACCCTCATCGGACTCATCTCTGGAGAGGATGAGTCTGCCTACAGGTGGGAGATTGACCACCTGGTGACCTGGTGCAACAGCAACAACCTGGAGCTTAACGCTTCAAAGACAGTGGAGATGGTTGTGGATTTTAGCCCCCGTCACCCTGTGTGACTCTCCAGTGGACACTGTGGAGTCCTTCCGTTTCCTGGGCTCCATCATCAGCCAGGACCTCCGGTGGGAGCTGAACATCAGCTACCTCATCAAGAAAGCCCAACAGAGGATGTACTTCCTGAGGCAGCTGAGGAAGTTTAACCTGCCACAAACAATGCTGGTTCACTTCTACACCATCATAGAGTCCATCCTCACCTCCTCCATCACCGTCTGGTACGCTGCTGCCTCCACCAAGGACAGGTGCAGACTGCAGCGTATCATCCGCTCTGCAGAGAGGGTGATCGGCTGCAACCTCCCATCTCTTCAGGACCTGTACTCCTCCAGGACCCTGAGGAGAGCAGGGAAGATCGCTGCCGACCCCTCCCACCCCGGACACCATCTGTTCGACCCCCTCCCCTCTGGCAGGAGGCTGCGGTCCATCAGGACCAAAACCTCCCGCCACAAAAACAGTTTCTTCCCCTCTGCAGTCAACCTGACGAACACGGCCAAAGTCTTGCACTGACCCCCGCCCAACACAAACACAAGTTATACGTTATATTAACCTACACCGCCCCTGCCCCCCCCTGCGTTACATTAACGCACACACCTCCTACTGGACACTTTATCTGGACACTTTATTTTGGTCACTGCACTGTTTGCTATTTATCTTATGTTATTCTTTTACCTTTTTATATCTTTACATGCTTGTTGTCTGTCAGATTATATGTTACATGTTAAAAAACAATGTAGCACCATCAGACCACGGCAAATTCCTTGTAATGTCTGTTACTTGGCAATAAATAGTTTCTGATTCTGATTCTGATCTGTAACTTTGGGAACTGTTAAGGTTGAAGAGCGCTATATAAATGAAGACCATTTACCATTTGCAATTTGCAACTGGCATGAAAAGTAAAACAATTTTAAAAGAGTTTTGTTTCCCCAGCATGACCAGCTGTATACATGGGCTGCAGTTAACCAGCCATCTCACTCCCTGGATCCTCTTGAGGGAAAACTACCAGGGCAGCTCAAGGGCCCCTGGCCTCCAACCAGGCCAGGAGGGGACAACAGGGCTGGTCTCAAATCCGCAGAGGCAGGTAAGGACGACACTTACACATGCTCTGTACGTATAGTCTTTCCAATTTATAGTTCTTGTTTATGCTGAGATTTATGACTTTAAAAGTTGTGTCCTGGTACCTTTCTTCACCTCCAAAGCTCACTAATCAACATGTTATTAAGTTATGTGCTGTAACTATTTCGAGACAAACAACAGTGTACAAATAAACCAAATTAATCATTAAATTGAGCCGTCTTATCAGCAGGAATTGGAATTCTCTTTTTGATACATTTACTTCTGTCTTTTGCTTCAAAGAAAAACGCGCAGACGCCTTCTTGCTGTTAAATGAGGACATTTATTTATAGCTAAATGTCTAATAACTGAGTAAATGGATTAATGAAGAGTACATGTACAATTAACTATCGAAACAAAAAGTGACCCTAAGGTAACGCTAGGGCATCAACTTCTCTAAAGGGGATTTATTATTTGACGCTTAAATTACTAAGACAACTGAGTCATAGATCTAGTGGATTTCATTTAAGTTGCAAAATTCACTTACTCTCAAAATCACTATGGCCATGCGATCGTGATTCAGCACATATAATAACATAGCAGTTACGAAATCATTCCGGGAACACATGGTTTTGCAGCAATCATATTTCAGAAAGTCTGTTTTTCCACCCTCCCTTGGAATTCCTTGAATAAGTCATTAGTTAAGTCATAAATCACACAAAACTGTTTTATGAATATTTCCTGTAATAAATGGCAGATACAGTACTCTTTTCAAACTCAAAGCTATAATAGAACATACTATAGAAAACATTTCCCACAACATAAATGTATGTAGTTCATGTCACATGTAAGATTTTTGGTATTTTACTCTGTGTCTGGGATTTACAACTTGTTTTACGACTCTGACATTGTTGCCTCTCTAAAAAGGGGTGTTTAAAGTGTTTAAAACTCACTGATCTCCATTCAGTTTTATGAAGGGACGCTGACCTTTGTGTTTGTTTCTTTTCCCCCTTTTTTTTTCTATTTTTCCTATCTTCATCTGAATGGGCTTTTCTCCGCCTTCATGCTTTGGTATTTTTAGAGGACAATCAAGGTGAGTGATCATTTCTGTATATGTGTTTTTGTATCTAACATGTGTAGCATGCATTCAACTACGCTGTCCACTTTATGGAGGGTTTTCAAATATACATAACATTGCAGGAACATAACAGTAGCATAACACCACTCTGAAAATCTTGCTGTTGCTGACCTTGGTGTACTGGCTGATACTGGTACTCAGTCAAATGGCCATCAATCAATCCCATAGTGATGCCAGAGCTAACTGAGGTGTATACTGTTCATAGTTTGATCAAGCTGTGTAATATGTGACTTCATCCACACGTTCACAGTTACCTACAGGAGCCTTCTGAAAAGTGCGTCTGTTGTGCTGTATCGTGCTGACCTGCTGTATTGTGTCCGTTTGTTCAGAAAACCACGCAGCCGTCTTGGGGTTGAGGCAACAACGGAGGGAGAGCCAAGAGGTCAGTCACCTCTAATCGTCTGTTCTTAAAGCCTGATGCTGAAAGGATTTTGACATGACAGTTCATTCTGTGCAGTGTTGTTCGAAAGCTCGTACAATATGACCCAACATCACAACTGGCTGTCGTACTTGTGACCACACCCGGCTGTGACGTAGCTTGGTACGAAAGTGTAATCGCATCTCTACACAATTCTATATTTCAGCTGTGATTTGATTGGCAGTAAAACATTTTTTTGCAACAAAACGCCGATGCACACACGTGTAGGATTCTGTATCTGTTGAATCCTGACAGGCTTGAATTTAGGCAAAAAGAGCCCCCTATTGTGGTTCCATTGTTGCAGTCCCATTTCAGATTCATTACAGATATGTTTCTATAGCCTACGTATTCATTCTCAGTGGCTTTGTTTGGTCCCGTGGGATCAGAGGACAGTGACAAGGAAGTGATTCTTCATTTGCTGATACTAATACAACATGTTTTACTATATAGAGAGCTCACGTTGTCTCTTATTTGCAGGAGGAATTTATCCTTCCTTCAGCGAAACTGAAGGAAAAACACGTCAACGTCATCCAACAGCTAGAGCAAACCATAGAGGACCTCAGGACTAAGATTGCTGAGCTGGAGCGACAGCCCCCTCTGCTGGACACGGAGATTGTGAAACCCGCCGCTTCCACCGCAGACAGGGAGTGTGGAGGAGAGGGGAGCCTGCTGAGGGTCCTGTGCGACGCTCACCTGCAGACTGAAGCAGCTCCCACTCTGGGCTGCCTGGAGGCCAAGTCAGTGCAGACCTCGCCCATGGACGACAGCTTTAAGTTCAAAGTGCCTTGTAGTGAGCCGGGTGGAGTGAATGGCCTCCTGCAGCCTCCGCCCAGGCAGGACGGCTTCAAGTGTTCATGCCAGCTGCAGCCACCTCCACCACCCCTTCCAGCAGGAGCGGTACCTCCTCCTTTACCAGGACAGACTGTGGCACCCCCTACCCCTCCACCATTACCAGGAGGCTCAATGCCAGCTCCTCCGCCTCCACCTCCATTACCTCCTGGTTCAGCAGTTCCTCCACCTCCACCTCCACCTCCTCCTCCATTTCCTGGTGGCATTGCTCCACCTCCACCACCACCTCCCCCCCCACCTCCATTTCCAGGTGGCCTTGCTCCACCCCCACCTCCTCCTCTCCCTGGTGGCCTTGCTCCACCCCCACCTCCTCCTCTCCCTGGTGGCCTTAATCCACCCCCACTCCCTCCTCCTCTCCCTGGTGGCATTGCTCCACCTCCTCCTCCATTACCAGGAGTAGGAGGCCCACCTCCTCCACCACCACCTCCAGGCTGTGGGCCTCCTCCTCCACCTCCTCCACCAGGATCCATCTCTGTTCCCCCAGCTCTTCCAGGGGGTTTGGGGTCCCTGCCTCCTCCTCTGCCATTGGGGCTGTACGCTCTTGGTCTGACCCAGGAGAAACCACCCAGGAAGGCCGTGGTGGAGCCGCCCAGACCCATGAAGCCCCTCTACTGGACCAGGATCCAGCTGCACACCAAAAAGTAAAGATGATGTAGCCCAAATAGCCTCAAGGAGATGCTGTTTGACTTGCATTTTGAGCCCAAACATGATCTATTCTACGTAGTGGAGGAAATGTTGAGCAGCGATGTAAACAATGTGTGATTTGTTCAGTCTTTAAAGAACAGAGTTAAAGATTTTCCAGAGTGGTGTAACTCGAATAACGCTGAACAAATTCAGAAAGAACAAATGTTTGTATAAATCAGTGAAGTAAAAGAATGCATGACTGGTTATAATGGAACCATCTGTAAGTGCTCCTTTGTGTTCCTCAGGGAGGTCTCTTCTTCGTTGGTGTGGGAAAATATTGAGGAGCCTGACGTGAACTTTGAGGAGTTTGTAGAGTTGTTCTCCAAAACAGCCGTGAAGGAGAAGAAGCAGCCGCTCTCTGACACAATCACCAAGTCCAAGGCCAAACAGGTCTGTGTGTTTAAGTGTGCTTTACATACACGCACAGGTAGCATTGTACAATTCTATGGTCAACAACAGCAACCAATCATGGATTTGAATTGATACGGTTTACTATGTTTTCTAGGAATGTCGATCAAAGGCTCTCAATCACTGAATTCTATTAATGATGATATATAAAACCCATATCATACATATAGTATAATGCTGTATAAAGAATGCCCATAATCCTGAATGTCAAAATACAAAGACATTGTGCACTGTGCAGTGTTTTCATGTGCAACGTATAGAATTATACATTTGAAAACATATGATGAACAACTATTTAGATTGCCATTAAATTTAATTTGGATATTCATGGTCCCCAGAGGATGATTCCTTTGGCAGATGTTTGGGTATATTTGTTCCATATACAATGGATCAATAATGTGGACTTTAATATGTGTTTAAAAATTGTAGGTTGTAAAGCTTCTAAACAACAAGCGTTCTCAGGCAGTAGGAATCCTCATGTCCTCCCTGCACCTCGACATGAAGGACATCCAGCATGGTGAGTTCACGTCTGTTAGCTGCTATTTGTCATTGCTCGATATTCACGCACAGTTATTTTCTTGCCAAAGGAGAAAATGACTTGGATAAAAGGACGAGAAAGCTCATTCCAGTGTATCGTTTTATGCCTTTTCTGATATGTAGTTTTGCATGTAATCACAACATTTTAGCATGGAGTCAGTATAGTCAAATACCTTCTTCCCTTTGTTTTTTAAGTGAGAAAGAAATTGCCCCGGTTATGTAATGAATCATCACATAGCCGTCTGTTTTCTCTGTATACGGTGTTCTTTCTGTTTGTACATTATTTCATGTTTTCCTGCTTTCTCCCTCTAAATCTCCATCTTCTTCATTTTCCTGCAGCTCCCCTCCCCCCCCCCCCACTTTCCATTTCCCTTCATCATAGTGTGTATGATTAAAGAAGATCATTATTACTGAATGGAGTGACCATTGTTGTGACCTTTCCCTCTTTCTGTCTCTAAGCCATCCTGAACTTGGACAACACGGTAGTCGACCTGGAGACCCTGCAGGCCCTGTATGAAAATGTGAGCAACACACACTCTCCACAGTCAGTTTTTTTTTTCTTGCTTTTCTGACTATAATAGAATCAGAATCAATCAGAGGGGCTTCGGGGGCCCGTCTGGGACTGGGACCACATTAGCCCCAATGCCCAAATGATCTGTTTTGCCCTGTTGGTAATCCAGCTTTGACTCCAGGTCTGTGGTTGTGTACACTGTTGTTGTAAAGGACATCTGGACATTTGAGTGTTTGTTTTACAGTTTTCAGAGGTACTTTGTACCAGCCCTTTCCTTTAGGCTGGTGGTAACTAACTGACTACTTCTGTTGTCCGTGCTGACTTTGTATATACTTAATTCAATTCAGTTCAATTCAATTTCATTCATGATACTTTACAAATAGAGCAGGTCTAGACCGGACTCTTTAATAATGTTATTACAGAGACCCAACAGTTCCCACCATGAGCAAGACCTTTGGAGACAGTGGCAAGGAAAAACCTCCTCTTAAGAGGCAGAAACCTCGAGCAGAACCAGACTCTAGGTGGGGGGGGGGGGGGGGGGGGGTCATCTGCTTTGACCGGTTGGGTTGGAGGGAGAGAGAGAGAGAGAGAGACACACCGACAGATAGACAGGCAGAGACGTACAGCAGCACCAGTAATAGCCATAGCAACTATAATAATAGTGGAAATATGACTAATAACAGTAGTTACAGCTGTAATAATAACTGAAATATGACTAATAATAGCAATAACAGCTTTAGATAGTGTGTCTGCCTCCTGGACCCAAACTGGGAGCTGATTCCACAGGAGAGGAGCTTGATAGCTGAAGGCTCTGGGCTCCCGATCTGCTTTTGGAGACCCTAGGAACCACAAGCAAACCCTGCATTCAGTGGGTTTGCAGTCTCAGTTCAGTCTGAGGAAGGGCCCACAGTGTCAGACTTTGAAAATCCCCGGCGTGTACTTCATACCGTTTTGATGAATTGTATGAATGTGGACACAGGTGAAGTCAGTGTCTTGTGTCTCTCCCTCAGAGGGCACAACAGGAGGAGCTGGACAAGATTGAAAAGCACATCAAGTCCTCAAAAGACAAGGAGAATGCCAAACCTCTGGACAAACCTGAGCAGTGAGTTGGTGGCACACCTCTGATGCTTAAACACTGATTAGCAGACACAATGGTGAATCCAAAGACGCCGGTGTTTTCTCTTGCGTTGCAGGTTTCTCCACCAGCTCTCCCTGATCCCAAACTTCTCTGGCAGAGTCTTCTGCATCCTCTTCCAGTCCAGCTTCTCTGAGTGCATGTCGTCCATAATGAGGAAACTGGACACATTGCAGAGGATATGCAAGGTGAGTCGAACTCTCCACGCTGAGGAAAATAAAAACACTGCAGATCGTGCAGGCAGAGCTGTTGGGATTACAAGGCTAATCATCTGTCATAAGAAAGAAACTTCCCCCTCAGGCAAAGTGTGATTTGTGATATTGGGCTATATAAATAAAATTCACTTAACTTGACTTGGTTGGTGGTCTAAGATGAGAAGAGAGAATTGATTACGCTAGGACTCAAGCCACTGAGAGGGCACTGTACACCTCTCCACTGCTCCTAACACTTAGGATGGGTTAAATGCAGAGAAGGATCAATTAAGGATGACTTTAAAGGTTCTTGGAGTTTTCAGAAAGTTGTTATTATTGCTAAGTGAATGGCAACCAGCGTCCTGTTGCTCACGCCCACAGTCTGTTGGTGTGAGCAAGTAATCTGGGCATCGGCCAAAACAGTGAAGTGACATACACCAGACTGATTTACAATCATATTTAGAATAGCGTTACTATTTGTTATGTTTCTATATTTTGGACCATTGTCAATTGTTAGTTATACACGAGGGTTGGGGATGTGTTAACTTTTTCCAGCCCGCCACAGTCAGCCCAACAACTATTGCCGATACATTCCAGCAGGTGTGTGGGTGGCGAGCCAGTGAACCCCCCCCCCCCGATGGTTTTAGCTGGGAGATGTGTGAGCGGCGAATTTGCTAAGTTCCAAAGTCTAAAAGATAAAGTCACAACATGTCAAATGAAATATTCTTACACCTACTTTCAACCGCATACCTTGCATGAATTCAAGTTTCTCTCTTCCTCTAAGACTAGCTTAATTAGCCTTGTTCACTCATTGTAAAACACACTTCATTCAAACGTGACAGAAACAAACTAAAACTTACCAAAACCCTCTGTCTTTTCACAGGAAATTCATCCCTTACGTAGAAGTCAGTCCACAGGTTGCTATAGGCAACCGAGAAAGTCAGGGAGTGTTTTTTTTTAAAATGACGTTACAATCCGTTCACACATTGGCGATAAAAAGTGACTAATACATGTAAATTGTTCCATATAGTACCTTTTAACTTAGAATCTGAAACATGAAGAAACCTTTAAAAGAAATCACTTTAAAGAGGACCTATTATGCTTTTCCTCTATTTTAAATAACGTCGCAATGTCGGACATTCATATTAAACGTTGCCAAAGTTGCCAAACAATGAGGTAAATGTATGTGAAAGTAATCCCTGTGAGCCAAAAGTGCGGGCTTCGGACTGTTATGAGCGCTATATTTCCAATGTGCCCCGTATCGCTATTTGTCAAGCTAAGCTCGAGCTGGCCGATAATTAACGGGATAATTAAAGGCTTGTTTCAGACAGAGGGTGAACTGAGGGGCAGCATGAAGGGCCAGTGTAAAATGAATAAGGACTTTTTTTGAACTGTGAATCATGCGTAGCTACTCCAGTGGTGTGGCAGAGTGAAAACATAGAGCTGGAAATGAGCACAATAGGTCTTTAAAAACGAAAGAATTCAGAGATGTGGGTTGACATTGTGGGAAATACATGTATTTGGTTGAGTGAGAAGATCGTTCTATATCCACACCTAACACACAGACACGAGGTCTGAGCGTTAATACATATTTGCATAATTACAGAGCTAGTTCCAGCTAGCTTGTATCTGTCTAAAGTTCAAAACCTAACTATAACTCACTAATTAACATGTTGGCACAGGTTTTGGTTTGAGGCTTGAACCTGGCAACCTCAGTGTGACAACGGGACTCTGGCAAACTTTTTTTTATTTCTGCTTGTGCACACATTTAACAAACAATACAGCAAATGAATGTGTGTTTTGCTAGGTGCATTTTTGAACTCTGGACATAGCCACGCTAGCTGTTTCCCTCTGCTTCCAGTCTAGTAAGCTAGGCTAACAACAGTGAAATATTCAATGTATATATACATATATATATATATATATATGTTTAAATGAACAATAGTTTCTCGCCATTTGGTGTGAATGTTTCCAATGACACTTTGCCTGCTCCTTATGGAAATGATCTCTCAAATGTGTAGCATATTTGTCAATACTTTGTGTCAGTCTGTGTGTTTTTGTGTTTTCTGAGTCACACACACACACACGCCTCAATTTCCCCCGCAGGCGTTGCAGTACAGCGAGACAGTAAAGCAGGTTCTAGGTCTGGTTCTGGCCTTTGGTAACTTCATGAATGGTGGTAATCGTACCAGAGGCCAAGCTGATGGCTTCACCCTCGATATCCTGCCCAAACTCAAAGATGTCAAGAGCAGCGTGAGTAAATAGGGACCCCGGGGCCTGGAGGATTACAGCCTTGCACGGATCTTTGTGCTGATTATATTTGTAAAATGGCGCGTTAACATGACATATCTATGTAACCTTTGTCTTATTTGTAGTTTGCAGTATTGCTTGACCACATATTCATGGATGCATCCAGTATATAGCCATTTCTGCACAGTGTTATGGACTCATTTTATTCAACACAAAATATTGTCATCCGTCCCCACTGTGTGCTTTATGCGGCTTAAAGGTGTTAATAGAATGTGTTTTTCTTTTTTAGCTCAGATCTGTCAAATGATTACATTAAATAATATTGAATAATAGGGTAAACCACAATCCAGTAAAAGTAAATAAAAAGAGTACAATAAAGTAGAGCACACAAAAAGTAAATACAGTTAAAACAGACTTATTCGGGGGGGTTTCAGTATCTGCTAATTCAGCATTGTACTTTACTAACAGTAGGATAAGACAGTGCTCATGATCGTAAGGGTGTTCTTACAGCTGACTTTTATATGTCAACGTATGCTGTACGTGTAGAGGTTTGCCATTTCAAAAAGATTATTATTCAATTCACCTCTTTTTCTCTTTCTCCACATGCAGGACAGCATGAAAAGTCTTCTGTCTTACATCGTTGCATACTACCTCAGACACTTCGATGAGGTAATACACCCACGCTGGAACTCTTTTTAGACTCTTACCTTTGTCCGTTGCTTATTTTGTCCCTGTTTGTAGTCCTCCTCTCATATGTAGATCCTATTAGAAACTGCTGATGTGTGTGTGTGTGGTCATAAAACAGTATCAGTACATTTATGATTAAATATCCTCATTGTTTATGTCATAATGTTAATATGTGTGTGTGTGTGTGTCTGTCCATCATCAGGATGCTGGTAGAGAGACATGTGTGTACCCTCTCCCTGAGCCTCACGACCTGTTCCAGGCTTCACAGATGAAGTTTGAAGACTTTCAGAAAGACCTGAATCGACTCAGGAAGGACCTGAGAGGTAACACACACACACACACACACACACACACACACACACACACACACACACACACACCTTTTATGATTCTTGCAATCACAAGAATTCCTGTAAATTCAACAAATACCCTTGATTACTTTTGAGTGCGGAAATAATCTAATTCAGAGTCACTTTCAGAAGACCAGGTCAAATACCTCTTCCCCTCTAGTACATCACTGACAAGTACATGTTACCTTCAGCAAGATGCAATGTTTGGCCTCAGAGATATGAGCCAAACACAGAAGAGGACTGGTTAAATTGCAATACCTTAATCTCCAATACAAAGACGCAGCTGCTACCACCTTGACCTTGACCTCTGCAAGCTCACCTGGTAGAGTCCTTACTGCAGCAGCCCTCTCTCTCTCCCACTTTTCCTGGCTCACTTAAGCTGTTGCTGTCTAACAAAAGGCAAAAAAATGCCTAAAAGCTTGTTTATGTACAGCATAAAGGCATAATAAACAACATATTAAACATAGCTGTAATATCTGTTTACTCGTATTTCACAGGAAATGTGCTCTTGGCTTCATTGTAATTTCTGTCTCCATTGTTTTTATCAGCGTGTACGTCAGAAGTGGAAAAGGTGTGCAAGGTTTCCGATGAGGATAACCTTCAGCCTTTTAAAGACAAGATGGAGGACTTCCTGGCACAAGGTAAATGACAGAACAGCCCTGGGAATTGCTTTCATATTAGACAAATCTGCACCTAGCAATTTACTTACTTTCTTGTCTTTGTTGATGCATTGCTATGTTTTTTTTTTTGGTGCGTTGTTGATCAGTGGAATAGTTTAAAACTAGCTGCAGGAATGTGTATCGCGTGTGAGCGTATGTTGTCGTGTGCATGCACGATACAAACCAAGTGGGAGCCCACTTGTAAAAACATTGTTCCATTACGCTATGAGTGGTGGAAAACAGGGTAACCTCAAACATATCTTAACCACAGTATATGTGCCACAACCACCATCTCTCTCTTTTAGCCACACTGTAGTTGCCATACTTTAAAAACATTTGCATTCAACATTAAACAATGCTGGAATTGAACATAATCAAGGGTTTTGCTTAGTGTCAATTTTAAATGAAATATATGCAAAGAAAACCTTGATGTTGATGTATGATTCTTACAATCTTTGGGGTTGTATCCGCATGATTAAATGCACTTATGTATTGTTATTGTCGATTCTACAAAAGCTGTGTTTGACCTCAAATTAATGCGAAGTCTATGGGACGGACAGTTGGGTGGCAGTTGCTAACAACAAACCCGAGTACTTTCTCATGTTTCATCATTTTGTATTGACCTCTTGTATTCTTCATCCTTTCTTAGCAAAAAGCGAACTGGAGACGCTGGAAGCTCAACTCAGCAGCACTCACAAACTGTAAGAACAACCTCCATTGTCTGTTTTATTTCAACTGTCTACATACTTCAGGACAGATGTGGACACACACACACATGCTTCTATATATCAGGGATTTGCATTCACAGATATGTTCCACACATTCCACGTGTTCCACCATAGGACAAGGCCTCTGATGGTCAGAGGGGCAAATATCACACACCTACAGTAAAATGTAAACAATAAATTGAATATGAGTGAATGAAGAATCACAATATATATAAGATAAAACAAGAGGCTTAGAATGTTATTGTATCTTTGTACTTTGACCTGAAAAGTATCATTGTTGACTGCGTGTGTTCTATCTACGGAGGGAGCACCCGCAGATTTTTATATCAGTGGCCCATATCCACCCTAGAGCGGCCGTTGATGAATCAGAAGACAGTATCCGTCACATGGTTCACAGTCTCCAATCATGTTCTCTGGATGCAACCCGTTTCATCCTGGGGGGATTTTAATAAGTGCACAAGTCTCTCAACTTCCATCAGTATGTTGACTGCCCCACACGGCGAAGCAAAACATTGGATTTATGTAATGGCACCATCCCGAACGCCCTTAGAGCTTTCCCCAGGCTTAGCTGTAAAGTGCTTTGAGAACCGTGAAGGTTGAAAAGCGCTATATAAGTGAGATCATTTATCAGCTGATCATGACACTGTACTGTTTTTTTGTTATAATTCATTTATTTAACAGGGACAATGGACATTGACTGTCCCACAGTTATCTCGATAGCTAAATTTCATCAGCAGTCCCTGGGCAGGTAAAGTCAAAGAAGAATTATGGCATCAGATGTTTTAATTCAGACGGGGGTACCGAGAATAAAACACTTTACATTTAAAACAGAACCTCATAAAAAAATGAAATGGAATACTCTATGTTTGGTACTTTATGTTTAATGGTCACATGATTGGCTGTGTTACAGCCATGATTTCAATTGTGTTTTAAAACTAGAGGTGGAGCATTGTCTGATAGTGGATATTGTGTTCCAAAAGTGTTCAGCTCTCATGGAAAAAGCTGGCCGGCCAAATTCAATAGACTTGTGCTGTACTACACAGTCGCCTCTAGAAGATGCTCTTGTTTGCCTGATGTTATCTAAGCATAGTGAAGCAAACTCTGTCAGTGGGGGAGGAGCAAGATTGAGGGTCATTTTCAGAAATCAGAAATACTAGACATTGCTGCCGTTAATGTATGTGCCATCTGCTCTTTCGTCTTGGCATGCACATAAATTATGGTGTCATCTGCATACATTTGAGTCCTTACATCAGGGCATACAGTAGGAAGGTCATTAAGTTACAAGCTAAAGAGTAAGAGGCCCAGGATGGATCCCTGGGGCACACCTAAGGAGCAGTCAGTTTGTGAGGAGAGTTTTGTTCCAATCCGTGTGCATTGCCTTTGCATTGTCAAATAGGACTCCATCCACTTCATAGTACTTTCAGAAAAACATTAAAGTTTAGGCCAATAGGGAGGGCAAAAAAAAAAAGGGGCGCCCCGGGAGCTCACCTGGCAGAGTGCATACCATATTAAGGCTGAGTTCTACACTCACCTTACTTAACCTCCTCTACAGCCAAGGGAAAACTGGCCTCCTATTGGTCGACTTCTCCTCAGCTTTTAATACCATACAACCTCACATCATGGCCGAGAAGCTCACATCCTATTTCACCCTACATCTTTCCTCAGTGAGACGGATACTGGACTTCTTGACAAACAGACTTTTCATATAGAGCAGGTCTGGACCTGCCACAACGCATGACTTAAGCACGTCAGCTGTTCACATCCATTTCTTGGTATATATACACTTCTGTAAGGGGTGAATTAATTTCACTTCTTTTATTGGCAGAAAGTAGTTGAACCATATTGGTTTTGATTGACAGGTATCCCAAGCTACCACAATAAGCTGTGGTTGTTGCTACTTGCTTGGCCCCGTTCAGTTCCACCCCGACACTAGATTAGAATATTTGGGCTCATGTAAATATGCTTGCAAGTGTAAACTCAAATTCTAGCCTCAAAAGGTACTTTCAGGTGTCGTCGGGACATCATTACACCCATGTTTTCCCATAATCTATAGGTCAATGAACATCATGCCTGTAGGTCTTCTGGTCATCACAGTTGTTCAAAGTGTGCAATCACCGAAATGTCTGCTTTTTGGCTCCAGTGTCATAATTTTTCTGTACTCATGATCAACTTGTGTGTTGTGTCCAATCAGGTTCCTGGAGCTCACAGTGTTCTTTTCAGTGAAGGCCAAGGCAGGAGAGAAGGAGGTTTCACCCAACACTGTCTTCTGCATCTGGCACGAGTTCTCCTCTGACTTCAAGGACCAGTGGAAGAAGGAGAACAAAGCCATTCTCAAGGAGAGGTAACGTATGCCGCTCTAGACAACTGCTGTAAATATCTTAGACATATTACTTTCTACTTTAAATAAGCTACGTTAAAACATGAAGACCAGCCAAATGGATCACCACCATGACATTAAGCTTTGCTGCTTAAGTTAGTAAAAGTGGTTCATTGAGTTGGTTTACTGATATTAACTGTATTAACATTGTGCGTTCTGCAGGTTAAAAGCAGCAGAGGAGTGTTTCCGTCAGGCCAAGGAGAAGGCTTCCTACAGCGTCAAACCCAAACATGCCTCTGGCATCGTAAGTTGTCCATCTTTACGACCTTTACTCTTAAACGAGCACTAATTCAGTTCCGGTATGGCTCAGCATTATAACCACTCCTGACAAACTTAAAGAGCAGCTTTTAGAATGTGGCCGTAAAATTATGAAAGCGCAAAAGCAGGTGAAACATTAATTCCCACGCATAGGTAATCCAAAGGGAAGGAAACCACTCATTAAACTGCCACTATTGAAGGCCGCAAACCTAAAGCTAACTTCTGTTGTGTGATTGAAAAATTAACATGAGTTTTGAGTGCTACCGACTTTCTGTCAAGTCCCTGCTCTTTGTTTGTGTGGCTTAGAACTGCTTACAGTAAGATGATAGGCAGGCGCAATGTACTTAACCTCTGCGATGTGTCCTTTCCACAGAAAGCCAAGCTTGGCATGAAGATTTGACTCAGCAGACTTGGAATGCTTGTTTTCCCGACTTTGGGCACCAGCAATGAGTCATAGACAAAAAAGTATGAGCACGTAGGAGAAAAACTGAAGGGACAGTACAAATGTGAATGCATGTATGTGCAGCTCAGCCTTCTCTGGACATCTTGTTTCATTTATTCATTTTTTTTCCCCAGTTTGATCAGTTTTGCCTGCTCCGTCTGCCTGTTGCCGTACGTTGTTGTCTCTACGGCCACTGGGCACCTGGAATCATACATACAGTATGACAGCATACAGTGTGCATCAGCTGGAATACCAACATAATGTCTGTGCAGCCTATACGCCTACATTTATAAAATAACATTAACGCTAAACTCAAGACAATAAGCCTACAGTGTTCAAGGAGCAATAAAAATGTTAACTTATTCCCCTCTGACTGCAATCTCCATAAACAGACCACATACCCAGTGAGATGTGACGCGATGAAGACTGCTTGTTTTGATTCTGAAGTGAAAAAAAAATACATGTCCCAGAGTTCTGTAAAGTACACATGCATTGACCACTGGGGGTAGCAAACATACCTTGGGCAGCTATCAGTCATAAATACAACAGAAGAAGAAGAACTGGTGTATCTATTTACTGCACAGCCAAACAAATATGGGCTGATAGCATTAATGGTAAAAAAAAAAGAGACATGGTAATACTGAATTAATGATCAGATGTTTTCCAATGTTTGCCAGTAGACGTGTCCATGTTTGCGACTGTCAGATGCTGCCATCAGTTCCCCCTTTTTATGTGAACACGCTCACGGCTAGATTAGGGAACCCTGGGTTGATTACCACCGTCGTGTAAGTAAAGCGTCGCTCGCTGTACGTTTCTGTGAACATAGCGGCACAAAGGTCAGGCGGATGTGAGGCTACAAGGCTCAGTTGGATCTGCGGTAACACCGATGGGTCTGGTCAAGCACAAACATGCACTCGGATCCTGTCATTTCGTCACTTGATTGTTTAGCCGAAAGGAAAAAACGAAATGAATTAACAGGTTTTCCTCCACACACACTCTTTTCATCCATTCGTAAATCTCCCCACATGTATATGCTTTTGTTTTAGGCTATAATGTTACTCTAAAACTGGCTATTGGCCTATTTCTCGTTGGCATGGATTACTCACCATAAATGGTCATAACCCTTGAACGCATTGGACAATTGCAACCAAATGTCGGTGGCACAGCATACATTTAAATGGCCACGACTCAGTGGTCACAAATCTGACTCATATTAAGTTGACAATTTATGTCCTAATATTTAGGTACTCTCCAAAAAAAATGTGTTTTTAATTGAAACAAAATTCAAAAATTCAAAACAGGTTTTTTAGTTTGTTTAGCTTGTGTTGGAACTTGGCCTGGGAGTGTGGGCATTCCCAGCAAATACACAGAGCCGGGCCAGCTTACCTGAACAGAAATCTTGAGATCTCAGCCGCCACTGACGTTAGAGAGAACAAGAGTGACCGCTGTTGGAGACTCCATTCTAGTTATACTGTGCAAATATTACTGACAAAATGCTATGTTGAAAAGTGACAGAAATCTGGGTTATTCCAGACAACAGCCATGGATGCAGCCTTTTAAATGCCGTCGTAAAAATAATCGTCTCACCTCGATATTAGTAGCTCTCTCTACATGGACTTTTACACACTACCACAAGGCCGTTTGTGATGCCTCACCCTGACTGTCCAATCAGATTTAGCCTCTCAGTAGAAAATCAAACTCAGTATGCATTTTTACAGCAGTGTTGATGGGCAGGAAAAGAGTGTCACTGTAAACTTACATGTGTAATTTTAATGTATGTTAAATGATATGCCATATCATACCAGATATACCGTAGGAAGTGTGTGTGTGTGTGTGTGTGTGTGTGTGTGTGTGAATTTTCGCTTAACCTGGTTGAACACATCTTTGTCGTTGAAAGCTATATGATGAAGGATGTATAATGCATTAAATTACCGCTATTGAATTTTGTCGCAGAACTAAAGACTTTATCAATGTAAAGTAATAAATTGTTAAAAAAAAACAACAACAACCTGTTTTTGTGTTTCTTTCATTGATCTCTCTCTCTCTGAGCCTCTTCTGCTGGCCAGCATGATACTCTCAATGGGAACTTGACTGCATTTGAATAGTTTTATGTGCAATAAATGTTTTTGTATACATGACCTGGGAGCAGAGAATGAAATCTGCATTGTGGTTTTATACAATATTTCATTGTGACAAGGTCATGGACGTAACTGGAAGGTCGCTGTCCAGGCTGGGAGATGAATGAGAAACACTCCTTTAAGTCAATGACAGTAATATTGCTGCTACATACAGTGCTTAACAAATGTATTAGACCACCACCCAGTGTAAGGCCGTTTGCACCCGCTGCCCTAAATGAACAGTATTGCTGATGACCAAAATATTTGATGTTTCTGTAATGGTTAATCCACCAGTATGTGCAAGCCAAGCTCTTTAATCCAAATGATATCTTTAATGCTAAAACAGAATTATTGTTGTTATCCATGAATTCTCAAATTTACTGTTTCACAAAAAAGCCACCAAATTACAGTTATTTACTTGCATTCCTGAACAGAAACAATTGTTTTGTGGTTGCGAGAATGCAAGCTGTTAATATTAAGATTTTTGGTTAATATATGTGAATAAGGACTATTTAGTTGTTCCAGTTTGTTATTTGCCTAATAAATAACAATACAATTTTTAGTTTGAAACAAGTTTTTGACAGATTTCTAAAATATTTGTGTTTTCTCATTTTTATGACAGGTGGTCTAATAAATTTGTTAAGCACTGTATATGTAAGCAATAGCTAATTGTTCTTGCAACCGACAGTAAAACACTGTAGTGTGTCCCCAGAATGTTTTGTGCTGTGCAGAGTGTACTGTGGGTTTATCAGGACTTTTTAAAACAGTTTTGAAACTTTGAAACTGCTGTCTTCTGTAAACAAAGTTGATGAGAGTGATAAAACCAAACAATCATCTATAAAAGGCTAAAAGGTCCACAGAGCTGCAGCATCAGCTAATCATTTTCTGTGAATTCATTAATGCAAATAATCCCTTTCACACCACCCTGTCATTTGATCCGTTGCTAATATATGAGACAGTTTAAAGTGTCACAGTCTGCCTCTCTCCTCGCCTCTGTCACCTCAGTAAATTTCCACTCACCTCTCCTCTGCTTCACCTGATTGCCAGCCACGCCCACCTCTCAGCTACCCGCAGCTGCTTGTCATCAGGCAATCAGCCAGGTATTTAGGCTGCTCCTCTCCACTCACCTGTTGCCAGATTGTTCTTTGTTTCCTCAAGCAAGACTTTCCAGCGTTTTTCGGACTGATCTCCCGGTTTCGACCCTGCCTGCCTCTGACCATCCTGCCTCGTCGCTGCCCTCATCTCAGCCTTCCGTCCTCGACCACGAGCTTCGCCTCTCCGTTCCTGGTTTCTGTCTGCCTCTCCCCTGGGCTATGGGTGATTCTCTGCACAGCGTGAGTTCAGTCATCTTCTCTCCTGTGGCTTTCAGTGGATCAGAGACTCTCACAGTATCGCCGCACACACCACCGTGCGCCTGTTGGCTCCTGAGCCGAGCTCACGACGCGCCGCAGAGCCTCTGTGGGCTAACAACCAGAAGCAAGACCTGCACTGTTTCCAGTTGTACCTGTCTGCATTTTTCCTGCATGCACTGATAATAAAAGTCATTAACAACCATACCTGCCTGTATCTGTGCTGCAATTGGGCCCTATACCTACCCGTTACAGTACAATCTGGCCAGAGATGGACCCAGCGCACACCGGCTCGTCTCAGTCCCGGCTCGAGAGGGTTGAGAATGTTCTGCAGCAGCACAAGGCGATGCTAGCATCCACAGCAGCCGAGATACGGTTAGCAGCCGCTAATCAGGAGCAGGCGCTAACCATGCTTGCCACCAAAGTCCTGCAGCTAACTATGGTCCTCGCTCAGGTGGCAGCCCCTGCTTCCCCCCTGGGTCTGCCGCCGCCAGCCTCAGCTCCCGGGTGGGAACCCCAGAGCGTTACGCTGGAGATCTGGAGGGCTGCAATCCCTTCATCACAAACTGTTCCATCCTGTTTGCCCTGCAGCCCTACACCTTCGCCCACGAACAAGCTAAAGTGGCGTTCACCATTAACCACTTGACTGGCAGAGCCCGTCTGTGGGGAACGGCTGAGTGGGAGCGACAAACTCCTGCCTGCTCCTCGTTTCCAGCCTTCGCCACGGAGCTCCAGAAGGTGTTTGGAGTGGTCACCGTGGGTCCAGATGCCGCCGGAGGGCTTCTGGGTCTGAGGCAGGGGGACCGGAACTTCGCTGACTACGCCATTGACTTTCGCAACAAGGCCTGCCAGAGTGAATGGAACTCTGCCGCCCAGTGTGACGCCTTCCTGCTGGGGCTGGGTGATTGCATCAAGGATGAGCTGGTTTCCTATGACCTTCCCTCTTCGCTGGACGGGCTGATCGAGCTGACGTCCCGGGTTGATCGTCGCATCCAGGCAAGGCGACGGGGGCAGCTCGACTGACGCTCGTCGAATCAACCCCGCATCCCTCCCAAGGCTGGGGGTTCCACGATGTCTGAACCCATGCAGGTGGGCTGCACCAGACACACACCAGAGGAATGTGAACGCCAGCGCCAGGGCAACCTCTACATTTACTGCGGCCAGGCCGTCCATTTCTTCTCCCGGTGTCCAGTAAAAGCCCGGACTCACCAGTAGAGGGGGAATTACTGGTGAGTCGCACTTCTGATCATTCCTCCACTCGTCGCCCTCTGTGTCATGCCCGGCTGCTGTTGGCCGAGGGTTCCCTTACCCTCGCCATTTCATTGAATCTGGGTCATTGTCAGTCTCATGGACGAAGGACTAGCTCAGCAGCTAGGGATCAACAACTCCTTGGCTGCTGGCATCATCCGTCCCTCATCATCACCCGCTGGCACTGGCTTCTTCTTTGTGGAGAAGGACAAATCCCTACGGCCTTGCATCGATTACCGCGGCCTCAACGACATCACAATCAAGAACCGCTACCCCCTCCCACTCATCTCGTCTGCCTTCAAGCTCCTGGAGGGGGCCACTGTCTTCTCGAAGTTCGACCTGCGCAACACCTACCACTTGGTCCGCATCCGTGAAGGTGATGAGTGGAAGATGGCGGTCAACACCCCTACTGGTCATTACGAGTACCTGGTGAAGCCCTTCGGCCTCACCAATGCCCGAGAAGTGAGATCCGTTTCCTTCCTGGGCTACATCATGGGTCAAGGGAACATACAGATGGACCCCGCCAAGTTGTCCGCTATCACTGCCTGGCCTGTTCCTGACTCCCGCAAGCAGCTACAGCGTTTCCTGGGGTTCGCCAATTTCTACCGTCAGTTCATCCGAGGTTATAGCACTGTGGCCACTCCCCTCACGGCCCTGACCTCCTCCACGGTTCCGTTGCGGTGGTCCTCCGCTGCTGACGAGGCCTTCCTGTCTCTTAAGGCCCGGTTCACGTTGGCTCCCATCCTCCAAGTACCACACCCCGAGAGACAGTTCATGATGGAGGTGGACGCCTCCGACGTAGGGGTGGGGGCAGTCCTCTCTCGGCGGTCGGCCGGCGACCAGAAACTCCATCCCAGGCAGAAAGAAACTACGACATCGGCAAGCGGGAACTCCTGGCGGTCAAACTGGCCCATGACGAATGGCTCCACTGGCTCGAGGGGACCAAGCTGCCTTTTCTGGTGTGGACCGACCATAAGAAACTCAAGTACATCCAGTGGGCCAAGAGGCTCAACTCCTGCCAAGCCCGATGATACATCTAGACCTAGACTGCTGGGGGACTTCCCATGATGCACTGAGCTTTCCTCCTCTCCCTCTCCACCTTTACACATTCATGTCCCACCAATGCATGTTGCAAACTTAATATCTTCCCCGGAGTTTCTTTGTGCTTTCTCATCTCGCAGGTTCCTGTGGATCGTGGTCCTGGTACGCCTGGCTGCTGCTGCCATGGGCCTGCTTGACTCTCATCGGTATCATTATTATTCGTCGTAGTTCTGTAATTATTAAACCTGTCATTGCTATTAGTCATACTTCAGTTATCATTACAGCTGCAACTACTAGTATTAGTCATATTTGCCTGTTTCTATGGCCAGGCTGTGTCCACTCAGTCTGTACACCATCAAAGTCTTCCTCAGTTTTCTGTCGGTCATGGTGGTCAGGTACTCTGCCGCCGTGTACTCTCAGTTCAGTGTCTAATAGAATTCTAGTTTACTTTGTGATTTGGTGGTTTCCTTTCAGTATGTGATATAATCTTTTTGTTTTGAGGTGATTTGGTTGGGCCAGACTGTTTAGTGTCTGTCCTGAAGCCCTGGTGCTCGTGGGCAGCTTGGATTTTAATAATTAGAAGGTATTGTCCAAGTTCTGCCCTGCAGGCATTATTGGCTGTGTGTCTGTGGACTGAGTATGTTTTTGAACAGTTCTGCATGCAGGGCTTCCAGTGGGTGTTTTCCCATTTTTGGAGGTCTTGGCCGGTTAGTGGACCCCACACTTCAATACCGTATAATATGATCGCATTTATTGTATTTAGGATTTTGAGCCAGGTCCTGATTGGAATGAATCTCTCTCCAGTCTAACCGGTCAAAGCAGATGACCAACTTCGTGTCCGGTTCTGCCTCCAAAAAGGATGTTTTTCCTTGCCACTGTCGCCATAGGGCTTGCTCATGGTGGAAACAGTTGGGTCTCTGTAATAATATTGTTGGGGCTTGGACTCAAGAGCAGACTCAGAGGCAGTTGACAGAGTTAAGTGGTTTACTTATCTTACAGGTGAGGGCAGAGAGGGAGGTGAACGGCTGATGGAGACTGGCTTGAGTTGAGAAACATGGAATGTGGGATGAATCCTCATGGAGGAGGGTAGTTTAAACTTCACAGCTGAGGGGTTGATGATGCGTTCGATGGTGAAGGGACCAATATAACGGGGGGGCTAATTTCTTTGATTCTCCTCAAAGAAACCTCCTCCTGTGCCACGCCATAACATTGTGAACTGGTCCATGGAGTGGTGTCTGTTGGGGTGCGCTCCGCATTACCATTGGATAAAGTGGTGATGATTTTGGGTAATGACCTAGCTGGCAGTGCTGTGTGGGCCAGTGTGCCATCCCCTGTGGTTGTTTCTAAGCCGCTGACACTTAAGGCGATAGATGAGAACAGCTTGAGCTCTCTCTCCCGTGTGTTTGTCTCCCCGTCTGTCTTGGAGAGTTACCGAGTGGAAACTAGGAGGTTACTCCAGTTCACCTGTCCACACACCTGCGCCAATCACACACTTGCTTCAGATCATCCAATCAAGCCATCTACACCACTCCAGTATAAAAGACCGGCTCAGCTCTCGTCGCCAGATCGTCCGTTACCTTACCGTGGTAATTTGTGTGGCTCCTTGTGCTCAATATAACCTGTTCGTACTCTGTGCCTGTTCTCTCTACGTCTCCCAGACCCCGGTTCATCTGCTCCTGCCTGCTCCTCCTCATCTCCGGCCCTTGCCTGCTCCAACCACCACGGCTTCCAGCGACCTCCACGATCCCCCCCGGAACCCCCTCTCAGCTCGGCCTTCTCTTTGGCTCATGCCTGCTTCAGTTCCACGGCATCCAGCCTGCACTACGAATCCCCCGGAACTTTCTCTCCCCCATCTAACAATAAATCATTGTCTCAGAACCTGCTCCGCCTGTATTCTTGTGTTTGCATTTTGGGGTCCAGCCAGTTAGCTTTCCTAACAGCCTGAGCTTCCTCAGTCGGTTTCTAGAAAGGAATGGATGAAGTCAGAAGTCTGCTCTGTGGGATGAGGTTTTGTCTGCTGATGAGATTCAAGATGTTGCCCAGGGCTACCTTGTTGAAGAGGGCCTGTTGGAACGTAAGTGGGTGACCTGTGTTGGAGACTGTGTGGGGGAGGCAGTTTTTCAGGTGGTGGTACCTAGCAATTTCCGTGAGGTGGTGTTGCAAACAGCGCATAATAGTTGTGGGCATCTGGGGATAAAGAGAACTTACAACCGCGCCCTGCGCTATTTCTTTTGGCCTCGGCTGAAGTGCGATGTGGCGATAAGGTATGCCATACTTGCCAGCTCACTGGTAAACCTAATTGTGTTATTAGGCCTGCACCTCTTTGTCCTATTCCAGCTGTTGGCCAACCATTTGAGCATTTAATCATAGATTTGTGTGGGGCCGTTGCCTCCCTCTAGGTCTGTTGACGTGCCAAACGACAAGATATCCGGCAGCTTTTCCTTTGCGTTCCATTTCAGTAAAGGCAGTGGTTAAGGTTTTAACTCAGTTAATTTCCATTTTTGGCATTCCACGTGTGATCCAGAGTGACCAAGGTTCTAACTTCACTTCCCATATGTTTAAACAGGTCTTGCGACAGCTGGGAATGAAGCATAACTGTGCGTCAGCATACCATCCAGAGTCGGGGTTCTCTGGAGCAATTTCACCAGACATTGAAGACTATGTTGCGTGCCTATGTTGTGGAAATGGGCAGGAACTGGGAGGACGGACTGCCTTGGTTAATGCTGGCAGCTTGAGAGGTCATCGAGGAAAGCACTGGTTTTAGTCCCAATGATTTAGTTTTTGGTCATACAGTGTGTGGTCCTCTAGCTGTTGTACAGGATGGTTTGGTTGCAAGTGAGCCTCCTAAAAATTTAGTGGATTATGTGAATGGTTTTTGTCATCGTTTGTATGTGGCTGTGGAAGTGGCACGGAACAACTTGGAGTGTGCTCAGGCTAATGTGAAAAGGCTGTATGACCACCATAGTGAAGACCGTCAGTTTATTCCAGGGGATCAGGTATTAGCTCTCATGGCACTGGAAGGTTAGCCGTTTCAGGCGAAATTTGCAGGTCCATACACTGTTGTGGAGCAGGTTTCGGATCAGAACTACTTGATTGCCACACCTAATAGGAGAAAATCATCTCAACTGTGTCATGTGGACTTGCTTAAGCCATACTATATTCAAGACACCTGTGAGACAAGTGACTTCGGGGCTCCAAAAGTTAATGTTGGTCTCACATTAATGATTGATACTGTGCTTTCAGTACCTGGGGTCCCAGATGCAGGTCCAGATGGTGAGGGGGATGTTTTAGCGCCGGATGATCCAGTTATTTGTGGTAGGCTGAAGAATTCTGAGGCTTTGCGCAATTTGGATAGCTTGTTAGCCCATTTGCCTGTGTCTCAAAAAGCTGAGCTGATAGGCTTGGTTAACAAGTTTCCAGAGTTGTTTTCAGATACACCAACGCAAACAAACTTTATTGAGCATGATCAGAATCAGAATCAGAAACTGTTTATTGCCAAGTAACATACATTACAAGGAATTTGCTGTGGTCTGAAGGTGCTATTGTTTTGATAACAAATAAGTAGAATATAAAAGCTAAAATAAGAATAAAAATAAAAATAAGATAAGATAAATAACAACAGTGCAGTGACCAGAATAAAGTAAAGTGTCCAGATAAAGTGTCCAGTAGGGGGTGGGTGCGTTAATGTAACGCAGTGGGGACAGGGGTGATGTACGTTAATATAACGTATAACTTGTGTTTGTGTTCTGGAGGGGGGGTCAGTGAGAGTTTGTCAGGTTGACTGCAGAGGGGAAGAAACTGTTTTTGTGGCGGGAGGTTTTGGTCCTGATGGACCGCAGCCTCCTGCCAGAGGGGAGGGGGTCGAACAGATGGTGTCCGGGGTGGGAGGGGTCGGCAGCGATCTTCCCTGCTCTCCTCAGGGTCCTGGAGGAGTACAGGTCCTGAAGAGATGGGAGGTTGCTGCCGACCACCCTCTCTGCAGAGCGGATGATACGCTGCAGTCTGCATCTGTCCTTGGTGGAGGCAGCAGCGTACCAGACGGTGATGGAGGAGGTGAGGATGGACTCTATGATGGCAGTGTAGAAGTGAACCAGCATTTTTTGTGGCAGGTTAAACTTCCTCAGCTGCCTCAGGAAGTACATCCTCTGTTGGGCTTTCTTGATGAGGGAGCTGATGTTCAGCTCCCACCGGAGGTCCTGGCTAATGATGGAGCCCAGGAAACGGAAGGACTCCACAGTGTCCACTGGAGAGTCACACAGGGTGATGGGGGCGGGTGGGGCTGCGCTCTTCCTGAAGTCAACAACCATCTCCACTGTCTTTGAAGCGTTAAGCTCCAGGTTGTTGCTGTTGCACCAGGTCACCAGGTGGTCAATTTCCCACCTGTAGGCAGACTCATCCTCTCCAGAGATGAGTCCGATGAGGGTGGTGTCGTCCGCGAACTTCAGGAGCTTGACGGACTGGTGACTGGAGGTGCAGCTGTTGGTGTACAGGGAGAAGAGTAGAGGAGAAAGAACGCAGCCTTGAGGGGAGCCGGTGCTGATCGTCCGCGAATCTGAGACGTGTTTCCCCAGCTTCACGTGCTGCTTCCTGTCAGACAGGAAATCTGTGATCCACCTGCAGGTGGGGTCAGGCACGTTGAGCTGGGAGAGCTTGTCCTGAAGAAGAGCCGGGACGATCGTGTTGAAGGCAGAGCTGAAGTCCACGAACAGGATCCTGGCATAGGATCCTACGGAGTCCAGGTGCTGGAGGATGAAGTGTAGAGCCAGGTTGACGGCGTCGTCTACAGACCTGTTGGCTCTGTAGGCGAACTGCAGGGGGTCCAGCAGAGAGTCTGTGATGGATTTGAGGTGGGACAGGACCAGGCGTTCAAATGATTTCATGACCACAGAGGTCAGGGCGACGGGTCTGTAGTCATTTAATCCTGTGGGCCCTGGTTTTTTGGGGACGGGGATGATGGTGGAGGCCTTGAAGCAGGCTGGCACGTGGCATGTCTCCAGTGAGGTGTTGAAGATGTCCGTGAACACCGGAGACAGCTGATCGGCGCAGCGCTTCAGGCAGGATAGGGAGATGGAGTCTGGTCCAGCAGCTTTACGCGGGTTTTGTCTCTTGAAGAGTCTGTTCACATCTCTTTCAAGGACAGACAGAGGTGTCGATGCTGGAGGAGTGGGGGGCGCTGTGGGGGGCAGCTGTGGTGGTAGGAGGTGTGAGAGTTCAGCCCCAGGTGTGATGAGGGGGTTGGGGCTGTTTGGCTGGAGCTGGTGGGTGATGGTGTGGGGGATGGTGTCAGGACTGTCCCATTGTCTTTCAAAGCGACAGTAGAAGTCGTTGAGGCTGTTGGCGAGGCATCGGTCGTTAGCAGAGTTGGGGGCTCTTGGCTTGTAGTTGGTGATCTGCCTGAGCCCCCTCCACACAGAAGCAGAGTCGTTGGAGGAGAACTGGTCTTGTAGTCTCTCTGAGTACAGTCGTTTAGCTTCCCTCACCGCCTTGCTAAACTTGTACTTGGCTTCCTTAAACTCTGCTCTGTTGCCACTCTTAAACGCCTCTTCCTTTTCCAACCTCAGCTGTCGCAGTCTTGCTGTGAACCAGGGTTTGTCGTTGTTATAACTCACCCTGGTCCGAGTTGGTACGCAGCAGTCCTCACAGAAGCTGATATGTGACGTCACAGCCTCTGTGTACTCATCCAGACTGTTGGTAGCAGTCCTGAAAACATCCCAGTCAGTACAGTCCAAACACGCCTTCAGGTCCTCTGCAGCTTCACTGGTCCACTTCTTCGAAGTTCTCACAACAGGCTTAGAAAGTTTTAATTTCTGCCTGTATGCGGGAATCAGGTGGACCATGTCGTGGTCAGAGTGTCCCAGTGCAGCGCGGGTGACGGCGTGAAAAGCGTTACTGACTGTGGTGTAACAGTGATCCAGAGTGTTCCCCTCCCTGGTGGGGCATTTAATAAACTGTTTGTATTTTGGGAGTTCATGTCTGAGGTTACCTTTGTTAAAGTCACCGAGGACAATAACTAAGGAGTCCGGGTTGGTCTGCTCCGTTTCCAGTATCTGGTCGGCGAGTGCGCGCTGTGCGTCCTGCACGTTGGCCTCCGGTGGAATGTAAACACCGACCAGAATGAATGAAGCGAACTCACGGGGGGAGTAGTAAGGTTTACAGTTTATGAAAAAGGTTTTCAGGGAAGGAGAGCAATGCCGTCGCGTCACTGTCACGTCGTTACACCAGCTGCTGTTGATGTAGAAACAAATACCTCCACCCTTTGTTTTGCCGGAGAGGTGCACGTCGCGGTCCGCTCGGAGAAGCTGGAATCCATCCAGCTGCAGCGCCGCGTCGGGAGTTCTTTCCCCCAGCCATGTCTCCGTGAAGCACAAAACAGCAGATGAATAAAAGTCCTTGTTTCTCCTCATCAGCAGCTGGAGTTCGTCCATCTTATTCCCCAGTGAGCGCACGTTAGAGAGAAATATTCCGTGTAGCGGTGTGCGTTGTCCTCGCCGGCGAAGACGCACGAGCGCACCGGCACGTTTCCCTCTACGTCGACGTAGAGCTGCAAAGGTGACCAGAATGTCCCATAAAACAGTTAAAGGTGCAAGAAATTCGGGAAACAAATCCACTGGAGTTGTTCCCCTGATGTTCATGAGCTCTTCTCTGGTGAAAGAGCTCCGTGAACCAAAACAAAAAACACTGTTTACAAACAAAACAAGGCAAAACAATGCGCTCCAACAGACCGAGGCAGCCATCCGCGGCGCCATCTTGGATCAGTAGATGTAGGTGATATGATATTGATGTATGATATTGATGTAGGTGATACTCCTCCAATCAAACAGCAGTTTTATCGTTGTGCAACTGATAAACGCAAAGTACTGGAGTCTGAGGTTAAATACATGCTGGATAATCATATTGCAGTGCCATCATCCTCCAGCTGGGCATCACCAAGCTTGCTTGACGATAAATCTGATGGGTCTCTGTGATGTTGTAATGACTATCGTAAGGTGATTAAGGTCACCAAGTCAGATTCTTATCCGTTGCCGAGGATGGAGGACTGTGTTGACGCGGTGGGTTCAGCAAGCTTTGTTGACTGAATTAAACACATTAAAAGGTAAAGATAACATTCTCGCAGATGCTCTCTCTCGTGCCCCGGTGGGGTGAGGTAGCTGCAATGTGTACGACCATTTGAGTTGGTCTTGGAAATGTAGATTTGCATTTGACAGTTTGAAATATGAACTTGCCAGGTTGTCAGTAAGCATTTGACTTGGTCAGTAAACATTGTTGACAGCTTTCACTCTGTGTATAAGTTGCCCAGTACGTCATCTTTTGGTGATCCCGTTGGGACCCTTTTTATGGGGGGGGGGGGGGGGGGTGATGACCCCTGAGGTCATCTTGAAGGCGGCTCTAGTATTCTATTTCTATTGGTTATGTGAGTGGCTACTGTGTGTAATCAGGAGCACCTGTGGGCCCCAGTGTTCCCAGGTTACTAAAGAGCTGGCTGATTTGTAATCACTCTCTCTGCTTCCCTCCGCAGGTAACACACATCCCGGTTTTGGTTATGGTGTTTTAGTTTTCCCCTTCAGGATTTGTTTTGCATTCGCAACACTTGCACAGACGTGATTCACGCATGCATCACGCACACACCCCTGACTCTACTGATTTTCATAACCCATACTATTTTTGGCTTTAATTTGATTAAGTGAATAAAAATAAGCTTTAATCTTCATACTTTGTGTGCCTCTCCTTTTGTTGTGGCCATCTTGAGCCAGGTCATAACAAGGCAGTTTGAGCTTCTGGGGACCATGAGAAGGGCAAAGAGGTGGGGGTGAGTCTGGTGAGGGGAGCAGCTACTTTGCTGTAATCTCGAATGAAGCACCTGTAGAAGTTGGCGAACCCTAGGAATCTCTGGAGCTGTTTGCGGTTGGTAGGGAGTGGCCAATCTGTTACTCCTTGGATTTTGCAGGGGTCTGCCCGGATCTGTCCTCTTTCAACAATGTAGCCCAAGAAACTCAGAGTCCGTGTGGAACTTGCACTTCTCAGCCTTGATGTAGAGGCGGTTCTCCAGGAGCCTCTGTAACACCTGACGAAGGACATGTTCCTCTTCGTTTTCCGAAAAGATCAGGATTTCATCCAAATAAACAACGAAGCCGTTCAAAAAGTCTCTCAGTACATCATTGACCAGGGACTGCAAGACAGCAGGGGCGTTAGAGAGGCCGAAGGGCGTAACTAGATATTCGAAGTGTCCAAGGGGGTGTTGAAAGGGATATTTGTTCTTAATGGTAATTGCATTTAAGCCGCGGTAATCTATACAGGGACGTAAGGTGTTATCCTTCTTTGATACAAAGAAAAAAACAGCGGCTACGGGAGAAGTGGAGGGTCGTATTAAGCCGGCAGCGAGTGAGTCCTTGATGTATCTTTCCATAGCCTCTCTCTCTGGACGGGACAGGTTGTAGAGGCAGCTCGATGGCAAGGGAGCACCAGGGAGCAGATCTATGGCACAGTCGTAAGGGTGGTGAGGAGGCAGGGATAGGGTTGTGGTATACACATGGAATTGTAGTTAAATCAGCAAGGTGTGGACTGGGTGGAGAGACTGGATTAATGGCAGGGGGAAGAGCTGAGCGCAGACAGTTGGCATGACAGAAATCACTCCAGTTGATTATCTTGCTGTTTGACCAATGGGTGATGGAGAGCTACATGCTGCCGCTGGGGAGGAACGCGGAAGTGGGAGCCCATTGTCCATCTTTATGGCCAGGGAGACGAGTGAATCGAAGTCGGGAGGTTCATCTCTGGATGCGAGCTCATCTTTCGTTCACTCAACCCCTGGAGGAACACATTGTAGAGAGCCGAGTCATTCCACCCAGCGTAGTATTCTAGTAATTGTCCTTGATTTGAAACCGTTTCACTGAGTGGGGTTGCTAGATCTGAGTCTGCTGAGTCCATGGTGGCCAGTTCGCACTGTTAGGGTTACTATAGGACTTGGACTCAAGAGCAGACTCTGAGGCAGTTGACAGAGTTAAGTGGTTTATTTATCTTACAGGTGAGGGCAGAGAGGGAGGTGGAGGTCTGAGGAATGAGGAGCAGGGGATGTTCAGATGTCCGGGATCCAGGTGAGGGAGAGGAGGTCCGGTGATGGGAGAAGGAGGCAGCGAATGGCGACTGAGGAGAGCAGAAAGGCTGGCGTGCAGAGGGGTGTAGTGGCGGAGGCTTGAGGGAGATCCAGGGAAACGCTGAATGGAGCAGACGGAGGGAATGCAGGTAGATCTGAGACACAGGAGATGAGAGATCAGCAAAATACGCTTCACAATGAGAGATCACAGGATAAGTAGGCCTACACTAGAAGTGTATCTGATAGTGCTGTAGCTAAATTTAAGGAAGTGAATCCATCTGCATTTAATTCAATGCCGTGTCTCAATATAATAGAGAACTCCTTCGCTAACTTTAGTCCCTCCCAATACTGACTAAATACTTCTCAACCTGCTCAAACATAAGACGTTCAAGAACCTACATGGTTGTTAAAATTGATACTGGCCAGTAATTTCCAACATCTGATTTGCTGTTTTTCTTAAAAAGGGAAAACAACCCATGTCCTTTTGATTTCACATGGGAATTTACCCTGATTTATAGATACCTTTACTTCGAGTAATTACACAATAAGTTACACCAGCACTGACTTACATTGACTTCCGGTTTGAGCACACACGGGAGATGTTGCTGTGAACTGCGCTCCTGATAGGAGGGGCGGCGCCCCAAAGCCCGTAATGGACCACACGCCACTGTCTGGAGAACAAATCAAGACAGAACAATATGAGCATCCTCCAGATGAAGGAAGAGGCGGAGGGGGATGATATGGTGAATTTCCTAAAGGCGCTCTTATCAGAGAAACTGGAGATCCCATCAGAGCAACTTGATATTGCCGCAGCACATCGATCACATCAGAGGAAATCCACACAAAGTGAAACAGCACCATGATCAATCATCGTTACATTTTTAACATGGGACACTTGTCAACAAGTTCTCCACCCCGCATGGACCAAGACGACAATTACGTACGAGGGAGGTCGGATTTACTTAGACCAAGACTATTCATCTAAACTACAAAAAGAGAGAAGCCAGTATGCTGCAATAAGAAGAAAGCGCCGCGAGAACATCTTATTTATCCAGCAAAGCTATGGAAGAGGCCGGTGTGCTGGAGGATTTGGCGGATTAGCAACAACTGTATCGTGAATGTAGCTATCATGGATGGAGATAGTGATACTATGTCATGGCAGGACGAAAGTAGAAAGAGGAAAGATCGGAGCAACAGCTCTGGAGGTTCAACTGCTGGTTTGGAGGTGGGCGATATGACAAAAAAAAGTGAAGGCTTCAAAGTCTAGTGTGAGGAAGGAGGATGAGCAAACTGAACGGAAAGTGATGGTCACGTTCAAAAAAGAAAGGGGGCATTTTCACCCATTAAAACTGACGAAAGCAATTGAGAAAGAAATGGGTAAAATACAGGAGGCTTTTGATTTTTGCTGAAGATCAACTGCAGAGAGAGAAGTTTCTCAGTGCAAAAACACTAAATGGAGAAAAGACCAGCGCTCACATTCCAGGGAATGCAACAAAGCTTAGAGATGTCATTTATGATGTACCTTTGGCAATGACGACAGGTGGGATACTTCAGGAAGTGAAAGGAGAAAAGGTGGTGAAAGCTACAAGACTACAACCGCAAAGCAAGGGTGTGAAAACTGATAGCCTGTCAGTAGTTCTTGAGTTTGAAAGTGTCATTCCCAAGAGAGTAAAAATGGGATACTTGAGTTATGACGTCAGAGAGTTTGTCCCAGCACCATTGCAACGTTTCAAATCTGCACTGCAGGTCAATGTGGAGGAAAGCAAAGATCAGATGTTGCAACTGTGGCGGTGAACACAGTGCTGCTTTTTGGAGGATGTCCTGTTCAAAGGCAAGCTAGAGAGGTGCAGAAATACAAAGTAATAAACCAGGTATCTCATGCCGATGCAGTTAAAAAGTGAAGGAAAGTGAGCCAGAGATTCTGTGGCCAACGCCAAGTCAGAGACAATCAGAAACAAATGCATGTTTAAAGGAGATTAATGAAGATACACTGATTGTGGATCAAATCAGCTTTGTTGCTTTCACCTGTAACACTGCGAATGTGGCAATGCAGCAAAAGGGGAAAAAAAGATTGAAACATTGAAATGCTGGGGATAAAAGAAGTTACGGCTGAGATGATTCATGAGATGCTGAACCCTACTAATTATGATGGACTGTCTCAAGGTGATTAGTGTTCTCATGGGTTTTTCTTCTCCTCCAATGGAATGCCAGGAGTTTAATTGCTAATGGTCAAGAGTTTACACCCTTATATTTGTGTACAAGAAAAACATGGTTAAGACCACGCTTGGACTTTGTCTTATCAGGCTATAACTCTGTTAGATGTGACAGAATAGGACAACAAGGCGGAGGATGTGTAACATTCATGAAAGATACTTTAGCATATAGAAGAATAAAAGTTCCAAGCGGGTACGAATGTATAGTAATAGAAATGTGTAGTCCCAGAGGTGATTTCAAATGAGTCCGTTTTGATAATCCTTGCAAGAAGCTATCAATGCAAATATTCCACGAGATCACAGAAAGTGTGGGTAGAAGGGAAATATGGAGTGGAGACTTTAATGCTCACAATGCTCTATGGAGAAGTGATCATACGGATAGAAATGGAGAAGTAGTTGAAGAACTAATGGAGGAGAGATCACTTACTTGTCTGAAGGAACCAGGGTGGATGTTACAAGGAATTCAGTTTCATGTTTAGATTTTACTCTAGTTTCTGGAAATATGAGTAATGTATGTGAATGGAATGTAAGGAATGATACTAACCAATATAGTTTCCAGTATTACGCTCCATGAATTTTGATATGTTTGTACAGGATGGTTATGTAATAGAAAGATGGTGCTCTCCTAAAGCGGACCGGGAACAATTCAGAGTATGCTGTAGTGAGTTCGCTGAAAGGATATCAATGGAGGGTGATACAGATAGTTGTGCAGCAGCAGTGACTTCCATGATTATTGGTGCTGCGTCAACATGTATTCCTAAGAGCACGGTGAATGGGAAAAAGAAAATGGTCCCATGGTGGAATGATGAATGTAAAAAAATGCTGTTTCAGATTACTTTGATATTGTAAATGGTTTTCTGCTATAAGCCCTATTCTGTTTAACATTATGATAAATGATATTTTTATGAATGTTGGTAGATATTGGGTCATCACCTGCAAATGATGGGGCTATATGGAAAAGAGGGATGTGACTAATAGCATTTAGAGAGCTATGTTGAAGGTTGAAAGATGGTCATATGACTGGGGATTTAAGATGTCAACTGCAAAGTCATGTTACATGTTCTTTAAAAGGAAGAGAAGGCGAGATAATGTGCAGCTTAAATTGCATGGGGAAAATATGGAAAGGGTAACAGGGTTCAAATAATTAGGGTTACGGTTTGATGAGAGATGTATATGGAGAAATCATGTTGAACAGGTTGAAACAAAATGTAAAAAAGTATTGAATCTCATGAGATCAGTTTCTGGTTATGCACGGGGAGCAGATAAACAATCATTACTGGACATTTATAGGGCCTTCATACGATCACGTATGGGTTATGGATGTATGATATATATGGAGCAGCAGCCAAGAGTGTTTTGGAAAAATGAGAAAGAATACAGTACAGAGCTTTTACAGAGCAATTAAAACAACTCCTACTAATGCACTACTGGTGGAAGCTGATGAGTTACCATTATATTTAATACGGTCAAAGTTGTCATTAGCATACTGGGTTAAGCTAAAGGGGTCTGGAGAGGAACACCCTGCAACAAAGGTTCCGCGTGATTGCTGGTAATACTCACAACAACGGAAAGGTAAAGGATTTGGATGGAATATTAGAACAATGGTAGAAGAATATGGTTTAAATAGGCTAGATTATAGGCCTATTTAGGTGTGGGGTAATGTTCTGCCATGGATATTCCCAGTGCTCAATGTGGACTTGTGGAACTGAAGAGGGAATGGACCAAAAGGAATACAGGTAACGTTGGATATTTGGAATATGTAAAGAAGAACTATTATAACTATATGTCAATATTTACGGACGGATCTAAAGATCCAGGGAGTGGACATGTTGTGCAAAAGAATTAATGATAAATTATCAGGATTTACAGCAGAAATAATGGCTATAATCTTAGGATTACAATGGATAAAAGAGGTAAGGCATGAGAGAGTTATCATTTGTTCAGACTCTACTGCAGCTCTAAATATAGATAGATATATAGAAATATAGATATTGCAAAGAAAGCTCTGAAACGAAATGATGATAAAACAATGAAAGTTCCCTTTGGAAAAGGTGAGGCCAAATCATTAATAAGAAAAGCAGTGAGGGATTCGTGGCAGAAGAAGTGGGACACAGATACCAAAGGGAGACACTGTTACAGTATACAGAAATCAATCAAGGTGAAGGGTTTCAAAGGCAAGTGCAGAGGAAGTGATTCTTTTTTTCAAGACTAAGATTTGGACATACTGGTTTAAAATCAACTCTTTATTCAATGGCAGAGTGCGAATCAGATAAGTGTGATGTTTGTAATGTTCCTGAAGATGTTGAGCGTGTTATTATGAGGTGCAGTAAATATGATTTAGAGAGGTACATCTTACAGGATAAGATATACCAGCTAGGACGGGGATGGAATTTGGTAGGGATTTTAGGGAGGGGTGAGAAAATGAGGCAATGTTTCCGGGCTCTCTTTATTTATCTTAAAGATACAGGATTAGATAGTAAGATATAGATATTTTTTCTTACTGCTTAATTTCTTTGATGTAACAAGAAGTATGCAAAACCCTGACACTACACACTCCGGTACAGTAGGTGGCAGTATGCACCTGTTCACATTGGTTTGCGAACTGCCATTAAATCAGAGAAGAAGAAGAAGAAGAAGAAGAAGAAGAAGAAGATGCTATTAACACATGCTGTTAGTTTGATTTGCTGTGAGCTCATTTTCGTAGTTTTCTTTGTATTTTTTTAATATTTGTTTTTAGTTACATGTATAATGGAGCCAAACTATCTTACACATCTGTTGGTAGAGGAGTTGTACATGAAAAGCTTGACAACGTTGTCAAATGGTGTACATTTACACAATTGTGTATCCCATTGGTGGGCTTTAGCTGTATATCGCAATGATACTGTTACCTACTGTGTTCTGCTCTCAATAAATGTTCCTCTAGATCCTAGTGCATATCAACAGTGTCTTGATGTGTTCTGCTAGGCAATCAGAACCCCACTCTTGAAAGAATAAGGGCTAGTGCAAGTTAAAATGCTCATTTACACAAAAGTTTGGTGGTCTTGCCACTAAAGGTCACTAAATAAGTAAACGCTATTTTAACCTGTTGAGCCTGAAGATTTGAAGCCTCCCCCTTGCCATTTGTTACCAATACGACCGTGGGAACAAATACTTGAAAGTTCTGCGGTGGCCTAAGCACAATTTTCAACAAATAGCTGCTGTTTGTTACCCTCAGGTTTCCATGGTCAGCCCCACACTCCTACGCAGAGCTGCCTCTGTGCCTGTACGTACACAGCCAGCAAAACAGCTCTGCCCCAAGTGCCTTAAGTACCAAATCCGGACCTCCACGACCAAATAAGTTTGAAAGAAAATGTGTCAATAACTTTTCAATTGCATATATACAGAGTATCATAATTAACCAAATGATAAGCTTGTTTGAACGTTTATGAGTTATGCAGAACTTAGTAATTAACCGCTTGCTTTACAATCAAATGATGTTTATATGAAGTAAACGTCATACGTTAATGAGAAACGTCTGCAGATATATTGGAGAGTTGCTTGTAATTACTGTCAGATAATGTTTGTATAAAGTAAGCCTCATATATTAATGGGAAAAGTCTGTAGGTATATTGGATAGTCGCTTTGAATTACTATCAAATAATGTTTGTATAAAGTAAACCTCATACATTAATGAGAAAAGGCTGTAGATATATTGGAGAGTTGCTTGTAATTACTGTCAAATAATGTTTATATAAAGTAATGACGGAAACCAATATTTAACAGGAATACTGTAAATAGATTGGATAATGACATAAAATGAAAGCCTAAAGCTGTCAAGATACTGTTGATGGGCCTTAAAGGGGGGTATTTGAATGTAATGTTACATAATTGTTTGGTGTTTAAATATAGCTAAATTCATCATTAGTGAAAATTAAGCTATTTAGAGTAGAATGTATATATAAAGAATATTGGCCGATATATAGCGATATCAGAATCTTTTGACTCCCTAATATTGGTATCGGCATCAGCCCCAAAAATACAGTATCGGTCAGGCTCTAGTTTACAGTGTAATAAAATGAGATTGCCTACCCTCAACAACTTGGGATGGATAGGGATACAGTCTGTGGGTCATTGGGGTGGGGGGTATTACTGGCAACCTATCCTCCCAGCACATCACAGGGACTGCAGATGGAGGGCAATGTTTCGGTAAGCAGTCTGGTGCCTCTGTGATTTGGTTGAAGGTTATCTCTCTTGAACAGGTCCTTTCAGGTCCAGAAATAGTCCAAATTATTAACAAACCCAATTCCAGTGGCAAGTTAGCGTCTCATAGTTCTGTTAGAGCTTAATTGACTATTTAAGTCTAAAATAATTTGTGCCCACATGAACAAAAATAGTATGGGCAGTTGGGTTTATGTCAGTAAGAACAGGTCTAACCATGTCCAAAATTTTGGAACCAGGCCAGCAGTATGCAATTCCATTTGGAATTTCCACAAACCTTACTTACAAAGTCCCCAAGGAAGAGAAACTGTGGTTCCCCATCTGCACAGCCAGGTTTGCACCATCATTCCCAGCAGTGACCATAGATGTGACCTCTGCGGGCGTGGCAGTCTGTGAGCCCAAGACCAGAGCAGTGCAGTTGGCGTCACGGGTTGTTTCCATGGTTTGCCCAGAGAGGCGAGGGTGCTTGGCGGCAGAGTTGGCACTCAGTACTGGGCATTTCCTAACACACAGCGCAGCCCTCCAGTCGCACACAGTGGACACAGTGGGTTCGGCTGGCTGGAGTCAGGCTATCAGTGAGCTCAGCTAGTGGTGCAAAGGAATTTGAGAGAGGCAGGATATCGACGTTGCTGCTTGGATCAAAGAGAGGGAGGGAGATCCTACATTTTCCCTTCACAACATCAGCCCAGTGTTAGGTTATGGTGTACTTTGAACCCAGAAGCAGAACTCGAACGCAGAACTGGCAACGGGGAATGAAGTTTATTTTAAAGTTGAGGAATGAGTTGCAGAGCAAGCCAGAGACTGGCTGGGGGAGTGGGCAGATGGAAATGTGACTAATAATAATAATAATAATAATAATAACATAAAAACATGACTAATTATAATAATAATCACAGCAGTGGGAGGCAGTCCGGAAGCCTGCGAACCGCAGCCAGGCGTACCGTGACCACGATCCACAGGAATCTAGGAGAAAGGACAAAGGGATTCCGGTATTCTTGTCTTGATTCCTGTCAGTACATTCTGCAGTTCTGCAGCATTCTGGAGCAAGCCTCTTATAAAAATGTACACTTTAGACACCTCAATAAAGCAGAATTATAGGCCCATAACAACTGGGTAGGACTCTCTGGTATAGCCCTTGACTGGTTTAAATCCTTTCTGTAGAATAGAGACTAGTTTGTGTCAATTGGTAATTACAAATCCGGACAGCAATGACATGAGTTCCCCAAGTGTCTATTCTTGGTCCAGTTCTATTCAACATCTATATGCTCCAACTAGCTCACATTTTGGAAAACAACAATGTATATACATATATATATAAATATATATATATTGTAACATAACAATAAATCCAGATGATTATGGACCCCACATGTGATCATATAATACAATCATAGTGAAATGTAAACCTGCCAGTTCCATCAAATTGTATATTAAAAAGAGTAGGACAAGAATAATAAGAGTAATACATATATGTGTATGATGAGGGGTGGGGGAGCAGTGGCTTAATTTAGGATCCTAGTGGCCTGAGGGTAGAAGCTCTTCCTGAGCCTCTCGGTAATGGCTTGGTGTATCCGGAACTTTTTTCCCCAACCACAGCAGGGAGAAAAGGAAGTTATTTGAGTGGTTGGGATCCGTAAGGATTCTCCTAGCCTTATTCTTGCAGCGCCAGGTTTAAATATCCCTCAGGCAGGGTAGAGCATCGCCTATTGTACGTTCAGCTGAACAAACTCTTTGCAGTCCTGTTCGGTGCTGTTTCCATACCAGGAAGTGGTGTTTCCTGTCAGGACCCTCTCGATGGTGTAGGAGTAGAAATTCCTCAGTCTCTGATATTAAGGGGGGTGTAGTTCCTTCCCTACCTCTTCCCAAAGTCCACTATCAGCTCCTTAGTCTTGTGTGACGTTCAGGAGTAGGTTGTTGTCTTGACAGGTAGGCCTTTTTTATTGTTATCTGTGATCAGGCCCACCACAGCTGTGTCATCAGCAAATTTCATAGTGGTGTTGGAGTTGAAAGTGGCTACAGGGAGTGTGAGTACAGGGAGTACAGCAGGGGGCTCAAAATGCAGCCCTGGGGTGCTCCGATGTTAAGAATGAGGATGAAAGGTGTGGCCCACCCTCACCACCCGTCAGGAAGTCAAGAATCCACATGAACAGTCAGGTGTGTAATCCCAGCTTCTTGAGCTTTGTGATGAGTAGAGGTAACTATGGTGTTAAACGTTGAACTGTAGTCAATGAACAGCAATCTTAGATACCTCCCTTTCTTGTCTAGGTGAGATAAGGTGGTGTGAAGGATGTGTGCTTTGGCATTTTCCGTCCAGTGTGCTGGGTAGTGAGGAGCAGATGTAACCCTTGACCAGTCGTTCAGAGCATTTCATCACTACAGCGGTGAGTGGCAATGCGTGGTAGTCATTCAGGCAGGCTGGTCTTGTTTTCTTGAGCACAGGAATAACAGTGGACTTCTTGAAGTATGTGGGTATGACAGACTGAGCCAGGGACAGGTTCAATGTCATTGTGAACACCAGCTCATAGCACATACTTTGAGGACTCGCCCAATGATACCGTCTGGGACTGCTGCTTACTTGGTGTTCACACATTTGAAGGCCCTCCTGACGTCATGCTCAGAAAGGGTGGTAAGTGTGAAAGGTGAACCATTAACCTGTGCTTCAGCTGTTTTTGCTTGTTGGCTGCCGATGGCCTCAAAGCAAGCGTAAAAGTTTTTTTAGCTCACCTACTTGTGCATTATTTGGTATGGCAGATATGTCTGGCCCCCACACTGTTCGGATTTATGTGATGTCCAGCCGACCTGCCCCCGGTCGGGCCAATCACAAACCTTTATCTAATATTGGGCGGGTTTGACACGATGACTGACAGAGGAGCGCCATTGAGGCATTTTCGTAAACAACAGCTGGCGCTGATGTGAAACATCATGTTCAATTCGATTCAGTTTTATTTATATAGTGCCAAATCCCAACAAAAGTCATCTCATGATACTAGAGCAGGTCTAGACTGTACGCTTCATAAAAATAATACAGAGACCCAACAGTTCCCACCATGAGGAAGCACTTTGGTGACAGTGGCGAGGAAAAACTTCCTTTTAAAAGGCAGAAACCTTGAGCAGAACCAGACTCTAGGTGGGGGTTCATCTGCTTTGACCGGTTGGGTTAGAGAGAGAAAGACAGGCCTGAGGCGGCCCCAACTATAAGCATTATCAAAAAGCAAAGTTTTAAGCCTCGTCTTGAAAGTAGAGAGTGTGTCTGCCTCCCGGACCCAAACTGGGAGCCGATTCCACAGGAGAGGAGCTTGGTAGCTAAAGACTCCGGCTCCTGTTCTGCTTTTGGAGACTCTAGGAACCACAAGCAACCCTGCATTCTGGGAGCGCAGTGCTCTAGTGGGGTAATAGAGTACTATGAGCTCTTTAAGATATGATGGTGCCTGACCAGTAAGAGCTTTGTAAGTGAGAAGAAGGATTTTAAACTCTATTCTGGATATTACAGGGAGCCAGAAGCTAATACAGGAGAAATATGATCTCTCTTCCTGGTTCCCGTCAGTACACGTGCTGCAGCATTCTGGATGAACTGGAGAGTCTTTAGGGACTTATTGGGACAGCCTGATAATAAGGAATTGCAATAATCCAGCCTAAATGTAACAAATGCATGGACTAATTTTTCTGCATCTGTTTGAGACAGGATCTAACTGATTTTTGCAATGTTATGGAGGTGAAAAAAGGCAGTCCTTAAAGTTTGTTTTACGTGAGAGTTAAAGGACATGTCCTGATCAAAGACGACTACAAGATTCCTCACGGTGGGTGCTGGAGGCCAGGGAAATGCCAGCTAGGGTAACAATATCCTTAGATACTGTGTTTCTGAGGTTTTCAGGGCCAAGAACAATAACTTCTGTCTTGTCCGAGTTCAACAACAGACAATTGTAGGTCATCCAAGTTTTTATGTCCTGAAGTCATGCTTGAAGTTTAGCTAACTGATTAGTTTCATTTGGCTTGATCAATAGATATAACTGGGTATCAGCCGCATAGCAATGAAAATGCATGGAGTGTTTTCCAATAATATCTCCTAAAGGAAGCATTTGGCGTACATGGAGGATTCATCGTTGTCGTGTACAAACTGAGATCAATCTGATAAATACAACTTAAACCAGCTTAGTGCGGTTCCTTTAATGCCAATTAAATGTTCCGGTCTCTGTAATAGGATATGATGGTCAATGGTGTTGAATGCAGCACTAAGATCTAACAAAAGAAGTACAGAGACAAGTCCTTTGTCTGATGCAATTAGAAGGTCATTTGTAACTTTCACCAGTGCTGTCTCTGTGCTATGATGCACTCTGAAACCTGACTGAAAGTCCTCAAGTAATTTATTGTCATGTAGAAAATCACACAGCTGGTTGGCGACTGCTTTCTCAAAAGTCATAGGGAGAAAGGGAGGGTTAGATATAGGTCTATAGTTGGCTAAAACCTCTGGATCAAGAGTGGGCTTTTTAAGAAGTGGTTTAATTACAGCTACTTCAAAGTACTAAGGTACCACCTGAGGACAGGAGGTGATCAATTTTGTCGCTAATAGTTAGAATGTCATTAAAGAAGCTCATGAAATCATTACTGCTGAGGGTTATAGGAATACACGGCTCAATAGAGCTGTGACTCTCTGTCAGCCTGGCTACAGTGCTTAAAAGACACCTGGGGTTGTTCTTGTTCTCTTCTATTAATGATGAGTAATAGGCTGCTTTCGATCATCCTCCATCTTAAGGTCTTGGAGAGGGCCCTTGAAGCTTTTTAACGTGGTGCATTTCCCTTGGGGCTGACTCTGTTGGTGGACCGTGGCGTACTACTACTGAAAGGAAAACTGAAGCTGCACATAAGACTAGTCATGAATCGTCCCACATGGGAGAGGAGGTTTCATGGAGGTTAACATAAACCCTGCCCAGAATGCTGAAAACCAGGTGGCACCGATGAATCGCATGGATTGGGATCCGAGGGTGATCCTATGTTATGGAATCCAAAAAGGGACATCTGTACGGTGAGTTAGTTGAGGCACTGACAACGTGGGTGGCACAAGGGAGATAAGCACCTGACCCAGTCGTGTATCGATGTACCCCAACCCTGGTAATAAGATCATGCGTGTCTCATCTAAAAAAATAGGGGGCGTATGTTTTTTAAAAAAAAACTTTAATGGAAGCTATTTCCCAACCCTCTACAAACTGAACAGTATTGCCTCCTTCTGTGAGTTGTTCAGTAAAAGAATATGTAATTCACTTTAACTTCTGAATGTCTTTTAAGTCTTATATGGACTATGGCACTGGCCTTTTAAACTACACATAACATATAACAGTAATTTTACTTTTTCTATACTGTGTGTTATTATATCAACTATTTTCATTTATTGATGCTTATAGCTATTTGTGATGTTGATGATCTAGTTGGCCAGTTCCAGATGTTTATCTGGACCCTGTATATAGACCCTGTTAATCTCAAACTGGAAAGTACTTTTCACTTTCACTGGGGTTGTTTCAGCCTTGAACTCCAGCCTGCTAGTTCTTTAAACTGTATTTGTAAAAATATGCAATGACTGTCTGTAACTGTCTTAGAGACATGTTTCGTTGAGTTTTTTTTATTGTAATATATGTATGTATATATGTTATAAATTCATGAAAGAGTTCACACTGTAATGTAAATGTTAAAATATAGCTTTCTTTAAGTGAGCATGACTGCATGTTTTTAACTGAAACCTGGTTAAATAGCGACGGACCTGCTGTTCTTATTGAGACGTCCCCTCCATGCTATAGTTTTGAGCATTCTACGAAGCATGGTAAAAAAGGCGGTGGGGCTGCCTCTATATTTGCAGACACCCTAAACTGTAGAGATATCCTTATTGGTGATTTCTGCTCCTTTGAACATCATGCTATACTGTTAAAACCCCAACCCCCTGTGCAGGTTATAACAATATATAGACCCCAACCAGTGTCCTACCTTTCTAGATGAATTCAGCGAAATTTTGTCCATTGTCAGTACACATTATGACAACATTATCACAGGTGATTTTAATCCGCATGTGGATAATGCAGACCACTCGAAAGCCATTGAGTTCCTAAATGTGTTGAGCTCTATGGATTTTATTCAACATGTTAGGGAGCCGAGTCACAACCGCGGCCACACATTGGAAAACTGCTAGTCCATTATGACATTTTTAAAGAACACCTCACTATCTTAGCAAATGAGATCATTAGAGATGCAAGACAAGCTCATTTCTCACAGCTGATTTCTAAAAATCATAATAATCCCAGAATGCTTTTCTCAACTATTGACAGCCTTATAAATCCAGCTCCAAAAAGGTCCTCTGGCACTGGCCTTTTAGTTGTTCCCTGGGCAAGGACGAAGAACTATGGGGAAGCGGCTTTTAGTGTCTATGGTCCTTGTCTCTGGAACAGACTGCCAGAGTAGCTGAGGGCATCACAATCTGTAAACACCTTCAAAAGAAATCTTAAGACATTCCTTTTTAGCTTAGCATTCCCTCGATCGATTTACTGTAATCTTCCTCTACTGTGCTACAGTGGTCTCTCTGTTTTACCACGTTTCTTGTTTTTCCTATTTTATTATCTTTTATTTTAATTTCATGTAACTCCAATATTAGTCCTGGTCTCCAGCAAGATATGTTTTCTACAGCTGACAGCTAAATGTTTCACTATGTTTACCAGCTAGTCTCTAACTGTGTCTGTCTGCAGCTGGTGCCCTTATATTTTCTTTTGCCCCTTCCCCTCAGACAGCCCGAGTCCACCACGGGATCTGGATGTCCATTTTCATTACTATTAAGACTGTCACGAACAACCTCTTAACGGTCACAATGTCCACATGTATTCCTTCTGTTTTCTCATCATGGGCAATCACAACAATTAACCGAGGTGTGTTTGTTGCTATGATCCTTGCACATGGGTCTGTTTCACTGTTGTTCTGAGACCAACTGCTGACTTTTTGAACATTGTAGTGAAGTATACTGATAAGAAAAGCTCTGTTCTGTTCTGGTTTGTGTGCTGTTGCAAAGCCCTGGTCCTCTTGTCGTTGAACTGCAGAAGACCCTAATGTCCTCATATCTCCTGAGGCCTTTTACAATAGATTTTGCATCTCTCTATCTCTCATACTCACCCATTCACTCGCTCTACTAGCTAAAACACCATAGGTCAACAACTAGCTATTACAACAGGTTGAGAGTTAGTTAAAACACAATAGGTCGAGCCATCTCAACAATGATTTTTAACATCTCTATTCTGTTCTCACGTCTTTCTTACCATATACAAACTTAACAGGATGATGTGAAAAGTACAACGAAACTTACATGTGTCACAACAGTCAAGACAATTCCATTGAGAGTACATACGGGATTTTAGGGGTAGTGATACAAAAATAAAATAACATTAAAATAAGTGTTTGCGACGTTAAAAAACAACTTAGTTGAGGAATTCATTAAATATTGAGTATAGAGATACAGAGCAAAATCATTCTCAGGTCACTGTTGACCCATGTTGTGCATCAGACGGGTTAAAGTTAGCACCTACAATTCAATGACACCAGGACAAAGTCCACCTGCTGACGAAGGTCACGTGACATGATTGAAAGACCAGAACAGCTAAAATAGACTGCTGCAGGAACGGGTCCCGAAACCCGGAAATGAGTCAGCATTTTTACACTTCCGGTCACTACGTCTCAAAGTCAATGGGTTTTCGGTTAGATGCCTGAGATAAGGTCTGTGGTTAACACAAGTGACTTAAGTGGCTTCAATGTTTTGTTCTACGACATAAAATACGCCAGTAGATACCCCCCACTTGTGAATTTTCAAGCTTTTGTGTCTTAAAAAAAAAAGTGGCTAAATGAGACTACAGAGGTTGTAGTGGACATTAACGTAACGGAAAGTCATCTACTCACTAGTCCGCCTTTACAGCCTCGTTGTGTTTATACTCTGTATCTATCTGTCTATACTGTATATCTACATCTATCTATATTCTCTTCAAAGTGAAGATTGGTGGTGGTGTCGTCAAAGTCATGCGACCGCGGTGTAGTTCGTTTATAGCCTAACCTTAGCGTTTTACTTCTGCCGATTCCATTTACGCTTCAAAAATCGTGGTATTCATGAGTGAAGATTGTCTTGCTGAACAAAACGTGTATGTATCATAAACTTGTTTCGCCACAGGGCTTATTTTCTGCGATAATCCAAAATCCAACAGACAAATCCCACTGGCTCTTTGTCGAGGGAACCAAGGCGACGCTAACTCCCGGGCTGGCCTACGAAAACACGTAATTCCTGCAGCACTCTATATGGACCTCATGGTGAGAAGTGTTATTCAACATTAATTGTTTTTAAAAAAAATTATATCCAGCCTATATATTGGATAAATTAGATATTGGCTTGAGTATTAGAGTTGGAATTGATTTATTTATTTATTAATAACATGCTCATTGCGTATATGTTTGAACAGACTATCACAACCAATTGAACTGCCAACTCTATGTCAGCGTCTCAGTCCAAATGGATATGAAGGCACTCTATATAATGCTCAAATAAAACCATGTCAGGAGTAGACTAACACATTTAAACACATCGACTTACTCACTGAAGGCTACTAACATAGCTGGTGTATAACGTTGCCAGGGCACAATGCTACAATGGTACAATGTTGTGTGATGATGAGGCAACAATGTATGAGCTTCACATCCTCCATTACTGTAAGACTGTGTGTGTGTGTGTGTGTGTGTGAGAGTGTGTGTGTGTGAGAGAGAGAGGGAGAGGGTGAAAGAGAGAGAAAGAGAGAGAGAGAGAGAGCAAAAGAGAATTGAATAATGTGTAACCACAGTTGAAAATGTAATAATTCAGTATCAGGGATCAACAAAGTCACATTAGCCTACATGTAGCGCATTCAATAGGAAATGGCGTATATCCGCCATTGTTGCTCATTGCTTCTTCCTCCACCTCGTACACACACACACACACACACATACACAGGCAACGGATGACGTAGGGCTCATACTGCGAAAACGCCGTCAGGTTCTCATGGACGTCTCGTAAAACAGAATACATTTCAACTTCAGTGAAAGTTGTTTTAACTGTGTTTCCTGCGAAAAGATGCCCGTCACGGCACTAGTTTGGCGTTCGTCAAAGCAATACATATTCATCCGCTTCTACATGAGTTTCAAGAGCACAGCAGGACCCGGATGGACTGTCATGGCCGCCGTCGCTGTGGTTCCATAGAGAGGAGAGAAGGAAGGCAAATGTTTCTTGCTGTGTGTTTTTTTTTTTCTACCTTCACCTCTTCTCTGTAATGTCGGACGTTGACGGGACGCCGCCGGAACTTCCATCGAGTTCATAGTAAGAAACAACAGATTTTCTGTAACTTTGAATATCTTCGCGTGGGTGGGGGCTTTATTTTGGTGTAAAATAACTGGTTATTAAACTCCACAGACACCAACATGGTCGCGAAGTAGTTCACGTATTTCCCACATATCGAGCTATGCATTGCCACAGTGCAATACGCTGTCAGTGTGTCGCCTGTAGTCCTTTGTTGCTGTCTGTCTACAGCCTTTTAATTCTCCCACTAATTCAGCGTTCCCCTCGCGTTTCCTAAACTTACGCGACTGTGGAGCAAGTCACTCGAAAAAGTACACGTGAATTAAATGAAGATGTCGAACTGCGATCTTGTGGCAGAGGTTAGTGTGTTTGCAACATGTTGTGCTTGTCCCTGTGTGTGTGTGTATGTGTGTGTGTGTTTGGTACTGAGGCTGAGTGGAATTGCAGTTATGAGACGATGCAACTTTTTTCCCCTCTCATCTCCAAGCTTCGCTTATATCTATCCCATCTAGATGGTGTTGATCTGGAGTATCCTCTGTCTGCAGCCCAGGTGTTCACTAAAGTCCTGCTCAGTTTTTCAAAAAAAAAATTTAATGACAGTGTGCATTTCATATATCCAGTTTTATTAGTAAATAGTAAAAGCTCAGGAGGCTTGTCTCCTGAATAGTTGAATTTGATGTGGATAGCAGGCTATAATTTCCATCACGCTTTCAAGTGTGTCATGGATATAAATGACGTAAGTGTTTGTGAAGACAATATTAGCAGAAGTAAGATGATCTTAGACTGAGGTAGGTGGTGCAGACAAGTCAGAAAATCATGGCAGCCATTTTTCCCCCCCAATATGGCTTCCTCGGACCCACAGGGTTGACAGCTGACAGAGACATATGGAGTTGGAGGCTGATGCAGGTCTACTGCTGATCTTACACGAGTGCCTTTTTTAAAAGTGTAACGTTGAATTGAGGTGGAAATACCTGTATTCGGCCCGCCGTGAGCTAAAGAGCAGACACTGTCGAGCATTTTGCTCATATTTGCATCTACATCAGGTGGCACACAGGAAATATCCTGCGTGGCAAAAACATTCCCCCGTGTCGATTCAGTTATCTTGAATGCCGCCTTCATGGCTCTGTCATTGTCTGCTCAATGGAAAATAGTATTTCTTTTAAATTGGCCGTTGACTAACCCGCTGAACAACTGGTTAATCAATCGGCCCATGAGATGTCAGAAAATAGTCAGACGTGACCAAATGCGATGTCTTCACACCGCTTGTGTTCTGTGAGTAATTGTCAGAAGATATTAAACAGAAACATTTTCCACATCAAAGTGTGTTTCCAGGTGTTGAGCCGTACTACTGCATATGAGGGGGAAAAAAGTAGTATAAAGCCTTTAGTGGCTCCAGAGGGAGCTGTGTGAAGTCTGGTTAATGTCCTCAAGTGATGTCACTTGAGTCGGTGTCAATTGGGGCTGAAGACTACAAGTGAATGAAAATGATGAAAAAAATTCTGGAGGTGTGGAGTTATGTTTTTTTTTTTTAACTTTAACAATGTTAACAGAAGTTCTATGCTAAATCAGTCGAGACCTCCTTTTAATTGCACTGTACTTTAGTTATAACATTAAGATAAGATAATCCTTTTTATTAATCCCTCAGCGGGGAAATTTGCGGCCAATACTCACAATTGAGTAGCTTCAGTTTGTGAATGTTTTGTAGAAAATAATTACTTAAATGAGCAATCAGTTGTGAGATTTGTTGCTGATTGTCATTTGACCCATCGATGAATCATTTCAGCTCCACATTTAACACTGAATTAGTTCTGTCATTAAAAGGCTCATGACCTTAAAGGCACTGGTTCGGTTTTCATGTACTTCTGATCTCATATAGGGTGTCTTTCCATTAATGCTATAAAGCTACTAATTTGCAAAGCAAATAGGGGTTATAAATACCAATGGTGCAAAGGAGGCTTAACTGATCTTGCTATCAGTGAAAAGCCAGTTACTAACTTAATGTATTATTCTGTATTCAGAAAGACCTTTTGTGTGTATCTCTGTGAACAAGTAAAGATGTTTTACTGCTAGAATTTTACTAATGAATAATTTAGCCTGTAAAGTAAAAGAATTAATGCCAATACTTAATCAGAAGTTTGTCTGTACAGTCAAAAAGAGTAGCGGCGATAAGTTTAGTGATACGAAAAAGAGAAACTGTTAATCCTAAAGTGATGAAAATGCTTATGGATTAAGACCGGGAGTGGTGAAATTAGAGTTGTGTCCATCGGTAGAGATTTGGCAATACAGTTTCTACCGTGGGAGCCATCCCTTAGTGTCTCCGCTATATATTCGGGGCAGGCTATGTAGCAAATCAGGCCTGGATTCTCGTGTGATCTTGCAAATCCAGCTGCCTGGGCTGCAGGGCTGCAGAACGTGGTATCTCATGTGATTTGAGAGCGACATTTGGTAGCGGTGATGCACCTCTTAACTGGTTTGCTGACCGCCGCAGAAGAAGAAGAGAGTGACAAGAAAACGTGGAGGAGGAGGAGGAGGAGGAGGAGGAGAGTGAAATTGTAAATACAGAACATGAACTACGGTATGGTTATTTTAAACCGTTTCTTAAGAGAATTTACAATTACTGTATGGTGATATTTACCATTACCGAGATTTACAGTAGAGATAAATTGATTAGACTGATAAATTGTCAATTGATTTGATAAACTTGATTGACATTTCATTTGAAACTGTTGCTCTGATAATCAACTGGTTTCTATTTCATTATTCTTCACCACTAACATCACTTTTCTTTTACCACAGCATTTTTTTTGTTACTTCCTCCCTATCAAAAAAATAAGAACACACACACACACACACTCAGCGAACCGCTCAACTTTTTCTGTCTACAGTGCAGACTTTCGCGCCAGTCAGTGTGATCGTCAGTAGTAGAACGACTAAGAAGTTAGTGCACTTTTTCACTGAAATTCTGGGTGGACGTATCTAAAATTGCTTGCTGTAAACGATAAACGTCAGCTGGGTGTTTGTGAATGGTAAATGGTAGACAGGAGACAGTTGTTGTTGATCAAATTGACTATTTTTCAATTCTCACACATTTCATCACTAATTCGTAAGCATTTTCGGCTCTTCCATGTTTTTTTTTTATCCCATTTTTGTTACTTCCACCCCTTGTAGCAGATTACTTAGTGGAGGTGAAATAGACGCTTAATTCATCGTTATCAATATTATGCCAGGTCGTCTTTTTGAGATTATTCCATTTCATACGTTAAAAAGTTCACAGATCACTGTTTCACTTACAGTTTGTGCTCAGATGATTCCGTAAATCTTAAGCGTTATATTGTGAATGGTCAAATTTCAAAGGTGCCTTTTTATATGGAGTTTTCCTGTGAAAAAACTGTAATGTGTTAAATGCATTTCCTTCCTCGTTAAACATTTGCAAAGCCACTTTTTCAAAAGCATTTCAAATCCAGTATTATTTACATCCCATCTTTACTAACAAGCAGTCTTCTTCTTTATTCTTCTTTGTTGGCTCACTGCTGTGTTTCTTGGTGCATTACCGCCACCTGTAGATCAGTGGAATAGTGTGATACCATTGACAGAAATCTGTATCGCATCACCCACAGGCACTTGTGGCGCTGGTGTGGCACTGGTGTGGTGCGTGCATGAGAAAAATATAACAGGGACCCATTAATAAAAGACTGTACCATAATGCTACTAGAGGTCAAAAACTCCACATGGTACCTCTAAGTCCTGATTGCCAGAGCTGTTTTAATAGCTGATATCCCACCCTATCCCAGCAAAGTTGATATTTTTGTTTTTTGAGTATAGAGTCAAAAGGATATTTTGTGTGCACATATAATATGTGGTTAAACACTACTTGGATGGAAATATAGAGGAAACATGTCCCCAAAATACAAGTATTCGAGGTCCAGCTAGTAATGTGAATGTGGACTGTATGTCAATAAGCAGCGTGTCATGAACACAGTTTATGATGCTCAGCAGAGCCAGTGTTTTCCGGTTTCTTCTGATAGTAAAGTTCATGTTCACAACATTAAACAATAACATCAAGCTAATAATGATAATGCTGATAATAATAATAATGTGTCAGTACTGACACTTTGGTGTTAAATCACCAAAGAGAGGATTTATTCTCACACATTTTGTTCAGCACGATATTCTCCACAAATATATTTTTCCATATTGAAACCACACACATTTAATAAAATTGAAAAAGGAAAGTAAAATTCAGTTGAAAACTGGAAGTGTAATTTTCTGCTCGCGTCTTTGCAGGCGACGTGGCCACACTACAAGCTCCTCTTCATCAGACATGACATGCATAAAATGTTTGAGTTTTTCCTAAAGGAGTACAGGTAATAACTGCTTCTAAGATGTATGTGTAATTTGACCAATTGGGACGTCTTTTGGGACTTCTTTTACGGGCTTAATTCAATTTTTAAATTTATTTATATAGCGCAAAATCACAACACATAATTTTACATATAGAACAGGTCTAGACCGTACTCTTTATAATGTTATTACAGAGACACAATAAAAATAGTAATGTGACTAATAATAGTAGTTACAACTGTAATAATAACTGAAATATGAATAATAATGTACAGAGGGAGGGGAGGAGAGAGGAGCTCAGTGCATCATGGGAAGTCCCCCAGCAGTCTAGGCCTATAGCAACATAGCAGGCCTGAGCCAGCCCGAACTATAGGCTTTATCAAAAAGGTTTTTACAATTCAGTTTTATTTATATAGCGCCCAATCACAACAAAAGTCATGTGATGACTGTCTCATGACAGAGACCCAGCAGCTCCCGCCATGAGCAAGCACTTTGGCGACAGTGGCAAGGAAAAACTTCCTTTTAAGAGGCAGAAACCTCGAGCAGAACCAGACTCTAGGTGGGCGGTCATCTGCTTTGACTGGTAGAGAGAGAGAGAGAGAGACCATAGCAACTATAATTATAACAGTGATGGAAATATGACAGATAATAGTAGTTACAGCTGTGATAATAACTGAGATATGATTTCTAATAATAGCAATAACAACTTTACTAGGAACAGATCTATGACTACAAATAATAATTGTAGTGATGAGAGTTAAGCGGGCCCATGGCAACTCTGTGGAAGACATAAAGTTAGTAACATGCATTGGAGGGACATGAATGTGTAAAGATGGAGAGGGAGAGGAGGAAAGCTCAGTGCATCATGGGAAGTCCCCCAGCAGTCTAGGCCTATAGCAGCATAACTAGGGGGCTGGTCCAGACAGGACCTGAGTCCTTAAGGATCCAAACTAGGAGCCGATTCCACAGGAGAGGAGCTTGATAGCTGAAGGCTCTGGCTCCTGTTCTGCTTTTGGAAACTCTAGGAACCACAAGCAGCCCTGCATTCTGGGAGCGCAGTGCTCTAGTGGGGTAATAGAGTACTATGAGCTCTTTAAGATATGATGGTGCCGGACCAGAGCTTTGTAGGTGAGGAGAAGGATTTTAAACTCTATTCTGGATTTTACAGGGAGCCAGTGCAGAGAAGCTAATACTGGAGAAATATGATCTCTTTTCCTGGTTCCTGTCAGTACACGTGCTGCAGCATTCTGGATCAACTGGAGAGTCCTCAGGGACTTTTTGGGACAACCTGATAATAAGCAATTGCAATAATCCAGCACAGACGTTACAAATGCATGGACTGATTTTTCTGCATCAGTTTGAGACAGGAGCTTCCTGATTTTTGCAATGTTATGGAGGTGAAAGAAGGCAGTCCTTGAAGTTTGTTTTATGTGAGAGTTAAAGGAACGGAACCTTGTAGAACTCTGTGACTAGCGTTAGCGTGCATGGAAGATTCATTGTTAATGTGTACAAACTGAGATAAATCTGATAAATAGCACTTAAACCAGCTTAGTGTGGTTCATTTAAATGTTCCGGTCTCTGTAATAGGATATGATGGTCAATGGTGTCGAATGCGGCACTAAGATCTGACAAAACAAGTACAGAGACAAGTCCTTTGTCTGAGAAGGTCATTTCTAACTTTCACCAGTGCTGTCTCTTTGCTGATGCACTCCTATACACAAAACCTGAGTGAAAGTCCTCAAATAATTGATCTAGAAAGTCACACAGCAGATCGGCGACTGCTTTCTCAAGGGTTCAGGTTATAAGACAAACTTGAATAAATCTAATGCTTGCCCCTTGCATATACATAATTTCAGAGAATGTATAAATCATGTTCTTTTCACTGGACATCAGGGGGTTTTAAATACTTGGGAAGAAATATCACACCTCAGTTAGATAATCTCTTCAAAGGTTAGGGTTAAAACCAACAGAGCGTTCAGAGCAGTCTGAAGCCTGAGCTTTTGGGGGTTCAGAGTCACAGGGATTACTTTATATATATATATATATATATATATATATATATATATATATATTAAGGTGACTTAATAAAGTCACCTACCTATCTGTCTATCTGTCTATCTATATATATATATGAACCAATTATCAACATTTTTACCATTAGAGAAATTAACTCCAGAAAAACTGAATCTTTATGGATATACAATACAAAGTGACATGTCACTATCTTGTTTTTTTTGTTGCTGCTTTTTTCCAACTTTTCCAACTCTGTCACTGTTCGTGTAATTGTGTGTGGGGGTTTTGTTGTTGTTTTGTCGACGTGGGGTATGGGAGTAGAGGGAAAGAATGGGGAACATGACTGATACTCGGTGTACTGTTATATTTGTATGTTTATCCTCTGGTGCCGATTAGTGTACACTCTTCTGAAATAACATTTATATAAAAAAAATCTATCAAATATAATCATGCGATAAAAACTAAGGCACTAAGGCTATCATTATCAGCATCCACATGGATATTAAAATTGCCTACAATAATTACTTAATCTGTTTTAAGGACGTAACCTAATAAAAACTCAACAACTCACCAGCATACGGACCTGGAGCGTGGTACGCTATATCCTAGCATATTTTCTGTTCTTCAGATGGATTTCACACGTTGCCTCCATCAGTTAATTCACACTAAATAAAATTGGCTTTTATGATACGTTATTTTCTGCTCCACAGCACTGTTGAATGCTTTTAGACTAAGTGGGATACCTCTGCCTGTGTTGATTTGATTTTTTTCTCTTACAGATATCTGCAGGTTTACAACTATGGAAGAAGACCTCATAATACCTCATGATTCTGCCAAAAACTGCAACATATCAGTAACAGAGGATGAAAAAGAAAAGGTAAAAGACTTTGTGTATAAGCATTTCAGAGAAGTGACAGATGGGTCACTCTTCAATAATGCAGAAGAATCTTCCATTAAGGAACATGGAGGTTCCACCAAGAAAGATAAACAAACTCTCAGTAAAGCCCATTGTAAAATTCAGCAGGGGGCTGTTTTCTCTGGAAAGATTCTGAGTTTTGAATGCTCGGTGTGTAAAGATAATTCCACGTATAGCCCCAATGATCTCCTTAAACATTTTCGAGCAGCTCATAAAGGAATCCTTCCAACATACCCTTGTGACCTGTGTGGGTTTGTCACGAATGAGTTCCCTGCTCTTCAACGCCATCGGATTGAGCACAGGAATACTCTGGTTACATGTGAGCTCTGCAACGATGATGTTCAGTACTCTCTGCTTTTGCTTACCAGACACTACATCATGTGCCACAGTCTAAATGGACAGTTTAACTGTGACTGGTGTGAGTTTACAACTGTGGATGCAGGTACATTCGTCCAGCACATCCATCATCACAATGAGAGTCCTTGGAAGTGTTCAAAATGCAGACATATCAGCTTGAACGAAGAGGATCATCAGAAGCATATGAAAGCTCACTTGGGTACATTCCCCTTCACTTGTCAGATCTGTGGATATGGCGCAGCAAGAAGCGAGTACCTTAAAAAACACATGGCAGCTGTTCACAAAGAGGAGGCCGAGAGAAGGAATGTATGGAAGGCTATAGAAGACGGCACTCCCGCAAATTCATCTGCAAGCTTAAAACTTTTGCTAAAAAAGAGCAGTGAATCACAGGAGGCTCAGAGGATAACAAAACTGAACTGTCTTGGGAGCTTATCAAACCAAAATGGCAGGCTAATCAAACCAGAGATATCCTTAGAGGAGTCCCACCACTTTATGGATGGGACTGTAGCAAAAAAGGAAAACAAAAATTGGAGCAAAGGCTCTCATAACACAGAGCAGTCAATGCCAGTAATGTTACAGGAATGTGACAACTCTGCATGTTCTGATGCTGCAAGTCACACCAATCCTAATGGACTGACTGTTCTGATGGTTAAGAACAAAATCTCTCTTCCCCCTAACTGTACAACCAAAGTGATGGGATTCAAGATGGTTGATGGCAAAAAACATTTAGTTCTCAAAGTAATACCAGCAACAAAGCAAGACTCATCCACTCAAAACCAGTCGTCAGTTGAAGAGGTGGGCTCCTCAGCACCCAATCCTGTGTTGGATAAAAGTAAAGTCTCCATTGAGAATGGGGAATGCTCCGATAGCAAGAGCTCAACGTCACATTGCTTTGCTGCTTCACCAAGGAGCGGATCTTGCGCCTACATGGATCAAGATGATATTGTGGCAGTCAAAGTAAAGATTGAGGAGGAAGAAACCTCCGTTTGCAACTTTGATTCCACCCCACATAGAGTTGATGTTGAGGAACAGACTAGTCCTTTACTAAATAGGTCTTTGACTTGTGCAGATACGTTATATCCCATGACAAATGAGTTTGATCACGAGTGTGCCCAAAGTCACCCAAGTCAAACAACCAGCTCAGAGAGAAGTAAGTTTGATAATATCTCTGCATCATTTAACTCTGATGCAACCAGCCATAGTGGCTCTAAAATCAGTAATACTTCAACAGTATTTGCTGGTAAAGTCACTGGTTTATCTTCACCTTCAAAAGTTGCTCAGGAAACATTGCTTTCCAAACAAATCTCAAGAAAAACGGTTGAAAACTGTGGGGCAGCAGATGACTTATTAATGACTGATACAGCAGTAGACAAACTCATTGAGGAACAAAAATGGAACTCTTCCTGTAACACTATAAAAAATGATGACCAATCTCCAAGTACTCCAGAAAAGGTTAACCCTGATAGGGTAAGAACTGAGATTAAACATAAAAATGGCCAGCAAAGTTTGAAGAAGCTTTCAACAAATCCACCTCCATCAGAGTCATCCCCACCCACTTCAGGTAGCCGCAGAGAAAGTGCCATGGGGTCAGAAAACGGCACACAAAATTCACCAAACCAAGAAGTATTTACTTTTCACAATTATTCCAAGGAAACATTCAACACTTCACCTAACACTACCCAAAATTTTGACAATATGTCTGAACATTCAGCAGAAAAAGAAAGTACTTGTGAATCATCACAGTTTAGCTTGACTTTGGCAGAGTCTCCAGAGCCATCCACAGAAAGTAGCAATGGAGAAGACTCCACTCAAGAAAATAATGAGGAGGGCATGACGAAAGTGTTGGATAGTAACATTGAGGTTGATGAGTGCATACCTAGTGTTGACGATCCTCCTACTGAGGATGAAAATCCTGAGTCGGTGCTTCAAGACTTTAATATTATCAAAGTTGAGGAGGAGAGCATTCCTATATCAAAAAAACAGTCAGAAACAAAGAGTAGTTCCTTGGGCAGTTTTGTGGAGGAACATTCAGATGCAATCATCACCCAACAACTTAATAAGGAACGAGTTGAATCTTCAAGTTCAGAGTCTTTAAAACAAACAAAAACCACTCTACGAATTCTTCAATTGCCAGAGGGTAAGCAGCCAGTACTCCTGAGGACTACTGAGAATCGATTTGCCATGCCAGTGCAGGTCAAGGCCAATCCAGGTTTCAAACTGATAACCAATTCTGCAAATCCTCAGATCAATGTATCTTACATGAAGCCAGGGTTAGAAAGATCAAGTAACCCTACTGGCATAACCCTTACTCCCAACAGCAGTAGGATAGGTGTATCAGGACCAAAGGCAGGAGCTGCCGACAAAGGAACAACACTTCTCTCTGCTGTTCAACCAGGTGTTAGCACCACCTCAAATCACTACTTCATCAACAGCCCAGGTTTTAAGGGTCCTGTACTCCTTTCAAGCACACCACATAATACAGCTACAGACAAAACAGGAAAGACACAGCCAACTTGCTACTTAGTTCAGAGATCTGTTCCATTTGTCCAGACCCCCAGTACTCCTGGCCTCAAATTGGCAAGTACGCAACTCCCACTGAACTCACGGCCGGTTCTGGCAATGCCTGTGAGTGCTGCAGACAAACCCAGCACTCTGCAGACTGGTCGCCAGGCATTCTTGCTCCGATACATTTCTCCACCTAAATCAGGACTACTATTGAACAACCAAGATGCAAAGACTGGGGCTCCGTGTAGCCAGACCAGTGACAGTACTGGAAACAAAGTCATATTTAAGATTGTCACACCTACCGGTAGCCTCCTTACAAGTGGCGCTCCCACCTCAAGCAATCAACCTTTGTTTTTGGCCACCAGACCTCAGACCCAATGTTTTCTGGTGTCATCAAACAAAACTAATGCAAATGCCTCCAATGGAGTAAATAAATTGATCACCATACAAAATACTCCACAGAAAGATGTCAAGGAATCTTGCATTTCACCCTCTCAGATGAATGTAAAGGTACCACAGTGTGATGCAGAGAAACCTATCCTAGCCCCAAGGCCAATTCGGCCTCCAAGCCAAAGGAAAAGGCGCAGGAAACCATTATTTGACGAGCTTCCAGCAACGGTGCATAAAGCTAGAAGACTCACAAATAAAGTACTGACTGAGAAAGAGACTACTGTGTTATGGAAGCCTGTAGCCAAAGAAGTTGAAAGGACACTGAGACTTGCCCCATTCAGTTCTCTACAGCAGGTTAAATGCCCTCGCAGATACCAACCTGTAGTGGTGCTCAATCATCCAGACGCTGACATTCCAGAAGTGGCCAATATCATGAAGGTAGTTAACAGGTACAAAGGTTCTGTTACTAAGGTCTCTCTGTCTCAGAAAACAATCCAAGCACTCTCTGAGCTTGGTGCTCTAGGGAAGAATTCCTCAACCAAAGGTGCGTCGTCTCACAGCGATGATCCAAGACCTCGGCCAGTTCAGAGTTCTGTCCGAGAGCGATTCCTTCTGAAACTGAAGTTAAGGAAAAAAAGCAAAAAAAAGTACGAGGTGGTGGAAACTATGTCTGGTTGTACAGAAGAGTCGGTGTTGTTTGAGTGCTGGTTTTGTGGTCGGCTCTTCAACAGCCAAGAAGATTGGATTGGCCACGGCCAGCGGCACCTCATGGAGGCGACTAGAGACTGGAATAAACTGTTCTGAAAGTTTTCCATCACCTTTTCAAATGGGTTGATATTCGGTCCTGTTGAGGTGGAACAAATGGTTGAAGTTGTATATTTTTAATGACCTTCCACTATATGTTTGTCCAATTTCTGTTCCTGTAAATACATATTCTTAAGTGAATCATAGTTTATCTTTTCATAGGTGCGTATTCTGGTAAATTATGTACTGCAAGCATGATTTATATCATGCATGCACAGGTCAAATTGAACTGTGAAAATGGTACACTGTAATTAGGAGTAAGAGCACTATCTTAATGAAAGGGGACAATGTCAGCAAAGGTTGTATGCAGAGTTGAATTAAATTACTCAGGTGATTTCATATTAATCTGGTTTATCATTTTTGCTGATAAATTAAAAAAAAAAAAAGCATAGGCCTAGTTGAAGGGATTTTATATCTTTTATTATCCTGCACGTGGACAGGAAACTGTATTTGTATAGCTTAACTCTAAAGCTTGTAAAGAAATTCAGTTGTTTTGCGTTGTGATGAAAAAATGTTCTGGTCCAAATTATTCCTTTTTGTATGATGTTTTAAGTGAAGGGGGTTTGTCTGTTCTATTGTCAGGATTTTGTCAACCTGTAACATGCATTTGTCATAACTAGAACTCTGCCAAGTGTTGCAAATAGACGGTTTTATAAAATACTTTTGCAGAAAGGAGAAATCCTGCATCTGTTGAACAGGGTTTCATGGCTCTCTATCAGTACTTGGGAAATACAGATCAGCCCATTTTGCACCCTATGCAGTTTCGATGCAACGATATTTTTGTTGTCAGTAGCTCAGGCTATTTGCTTGTGCTCAGTTGTGAATCATTTGAATCCACATTTCTGAATTTACTGATCAATCTTAAAGGTCCCATGAATTTGCTTTCAGATTGTAAATATTTTTTGTGGGTTGCGATGTTTATTCATTAAAGAAGACATTAACATCAAGAGAGACTTAATATGAAAATCTGTCAAAAAAACCCCGACAACATAGAAATTATAGTTTAAGTGTTGTCCCAGGGCTCAACGGTAAGATTTTAACGCACTTTAAAACTAAACTTCAAAAACTTTTGGATGTTGACAAAATGGCTACATTGTTTTGATAATGTATAATTGGAATAGTAAAGGTTATGATTAATTATACCCCATAAGTCAATAATAAGTCATATCAACAATGGTTAAACTAGGGCCGTAGCTAACAGTTGTTCTCACTATCGATTAATCTGCAGATTCATTTCTCAATTAATCATTTGATCTGTTAAATGTCGGAATATGTGAAAAATCCCTTTTTAAAGAAATCATCAAATAATGCAAAGAAAAGCAAATCACAATGTAGAAGCTGAAATAAGTCAAAGTTTGTCATTTTTGCTTGGAAAATGACTTGAATGATTAATCGATTATCGAAATAGTTGCAGATTATTTCTATCAACTAATAGGTTAATTGACTAATCGTTTAAACTCGAGGGTAAACATATTTAATCCATGTTTATATATGTATTTTTTTGTTTGTTGTTAAGCTACTCTCAGTAAAGCTCAACCCTTTCTGCCGATATTTCACATTGAAAGCCTGTCGGGGAAAGGAAGAGATTACGCCCTTAATACCGCTGGAAGGCTTTTATGAAGGATCTCTGCAGGAAGTATAACTTTTTATTGGCAGTAGCTTAACATCAATTAAAAAAAAACAAAAAAAACAGCAAACTGGAAGCGATTGGTAAAAATGAGTGAATGAAAACAATGTTTCTGTTCGAGAAGAGCAGAGTGGTGCTACATGTCTGTTCTAGTGGAATTAGGGCTGTGGAAATGTACATTATGGTGGTTGACTGGTCCAAATCTGGTGAGCTAATGCAACTAAGCAGCCAATAATGTTGACCCCTATGTGACTATACCACCCCTAAAAATAACCCCAAACATTTTAGCCACTTGGACCACTACCACTGCACTTTGGAAAATGGAAACATTGTGAGTTGCTGCTGTTGGTGCTGATTAGTCTAAGGACAAAGGTATTTTTTTTTTTTTTTTTTAGTGAAAATACAAAATGCGACTGCTGGGGGGAAAAAAAAAGGAAACTGTACAGGAATAGATGAGGGTGTAAATAAAAATTAGATTTTTTTTTTGACATAAATTAGCCTTTGAGCAAAGTGCACCCAGAGACCCCGGATAAAAACACAGAACATTTTCATACCTTTTTAAACCATTCTTGGTTCAATAAAAAGTTTCTTGTTGATATATCAAATATTTTCAGAAGCGATTTAATACTGTTACTGTCATGTTTGTTTTTCACGCTCTGTAGACATTCTAAGTTTAGTAGGAGCCCTGAACGTAACCCATGTGTTTGGCATTAACTTTCACCTTTTTATTGCATTAATGTTGTACTGTAAATCTGCTCACTGTCATCACTGAGATCAGTACGCTGTACATACATTTGTTTTAATGTTACATTTGACATACATCTTTTTATGGCAACAGAACGCGAACTTTGTATTTTCTTCATGGGTTTTTAATGATTGTATTACGTAATGATGAACCGTGGAATTAATGTTTTATTCCGTTCAATATGCAAAAGTGACAGAACAATGCAAGCCATGCTAAAGTTTTTATACTTTGAAAATGCTTCGAAACGGCCAGCCTCCAATTACTGAATTTCTGATCTCAGCAGGGTCCACTTTTCACCAGCATTTCCTATATGTTCATTTTAATCATTGGCTCCAATCAACAACAGTTTTATTCTACATTAGGTTAATTCCCTGAAATCATTTCATATAAAATTTCCTATAAATGTAGCACGAGTAGCAGCTACGTTCCACTGATGTTTGTGACTTGCCAGTGAAACCGAACATTCATTCAATTCTCACTTGCTTTGGAATTGTTCAGCATTGTGGGAAATTGTCTTACGCTTGCTTTTTTTTCCCCCCTGAGGGTGAGATGAGAAGATTGATATCAGTCACGTGTCTGTGTGTTGAGTACAGAGCTGGAATCAGCCTAGCCTAGCGTTAAGACTGGGAGCAAGGTAACGGCTAGCCTGACTCTGTCCAAAGTTAAGAAATACACCTACCAACACAGTGTTTTCCAGCTACGCTCAGTGAGCACAGGTTTTGGTACAGCTCTCTGTACAGGCGTGATGGCACCAAACCTGTCAAACCTCACTTAAAGAGCGATGCAGGAATGTTGTTTGTCAAGAAGTTGTTGCAGCAGGAAAAGTCCCCCTAAAACCCACGAATTATAATTTTTACATTTATTTTGTGTACACCTGAAACAAAGGAGGTACAGAATGTTGATTTGTGAGATCCAGAGGTGTTTGTTGCTTTGGACAGTTAGGCCAGCTGTTTCCCCCCTGCTTATAGTCTTCATGTTAAGCTAGGCTAACCACATCCTGACTCCAGATCCGTACTTAACAAACATGGGATTGATATCCATCTTCTCATCTCCCTCTCAGAAAGAAAGTCAATTAGCATATTTCACAAAATGTGTATTATTTTATTATACCATAGAATATTATACTATCAAACCAGCCTACCCTGCAGAAACCTTACTTCCTTGGTCATAATGTCCCTTTTCCAAGACAGACCGTCTTGTTTCGTTCCCTGTTTATATTTAATAACACCCCGACCCATCAAAAGCTATTTAAAACACCCCTTCTTTAGGATGCAAGGTAAATTTGCAAGTGAAGACTTGAAGACTCACGAGCAGCCTGCAAAATGTCTCGCATCACGAGGATCCATACAGTGTTGTAACTTTGTTTAAAGGATTTAAGTGATCTCCTATCCTAAAATATTCTTGTCGTATTTCTTTTTTTTGGAACAAAATTCTTCAAATCAAGGGCTACGATTTAAACTGCAATTTTACCACAACATGTACATTACTTGTAAAATAACAGGATATAAAGTAACTGTAGGTTCTCCTTCATTGCCCCCCCCCCCCCCCCCAGACAACTTGAATTGATCCCCACCAAGTGTGTGGATGTTTGTTTATATGATAGATATGCACAATGTTAAAACAGCCCTGATATTTCTTTTGGTCTTTCCTTTATGGCTCTTCTTCACTGCTCTCAGGCCAAAGAACTATTTGGGTTTATCGCAGTAGTTTGGGAATCCGATGGGAACTCTTAGCTGTACAAATTAGTTCTGCACTGTGATTATTACAAACCACTCATGACATGGGGATACACTATTGGATCAGCTTGTTTTGTCGGTTGTACAGCTTGAAATGAAACGTGAACAATCACTGAATACAATTTCAGTTTCAACACAAGACAGACAACCCCTTCAGCTCTACCACAAACTACATTGTAGGTTTCAACGCTCTAATGCTGAACTCATCACGTACAGTAAACTGATCCTGATCCAGCAGGCTGTTCAAATCTTTACTGAATCTTTCCTCATGCTAAGTGCCTCAAATGTCCTTTGGCAGGTTGACAATGTGTATTGTATTTTTTTTTTTTTGTTCAACTTAGTGTTTCACTCTCCTCCTAATAAATGTAAATACCTTATGGAAACAACATGGTGGGCTTTTTTTTTGTGTTGATTTGTAAATGATCATAAATGACCATTAGTGGTGACGCGGTTTGTTATAATTTTTATGCTTAGTATAGTGCAGAGAGTGAAATACTGAAGTGCCCTTTTCCATTTAATGCTAATGATGCTGAAAAGGTCCACATGAGGGCAGCACAAGACCAAATGTTACAGGATTTCATACCTGAATTTTATTTAGTTGAATAATCTTTCACTTTTTACAGCAAATTACGTCTTTTTTGTGGCCCGGAATCAGAAACTAAAAGTCTTATTTTTGGCATGCTGTATATAATTCTGAAGTGAGCCTCTACAGCTGGCTTTCTTGGAGAATGAGTAGGTTGGACTGGAGCATGCACTATCCCAAACTATATTACACAGATTGTATACAATTAGTTGCCGGTTTATTAGGCACACATTAGGTTTACTGGCTAGAACTAAAGCAGTCCAATCAGAATCAGGTTTTTTGCCAAATAGGTTTTTCTCATACAATGAATTTGCCTTGGTATTTAACAATAAACACAGAAAAAGAAAGGAAAAAGAAAACAATCCTGCAAAAGTTTGAACATTTTGACCTTCAAGAAGGAAGCATTTATTGCAGGACCGGCATTAGACTGCATTACTTTTAACCTAATAAACTGTCAACTGAGTGTATATTCTTATTTGCAGAGGACTTCTAAGAATCTTATACAGGAATTATACAGATGCCATTTATACATGTGATTTGAAAACCACTAATAATGGCAGACTGTTAAGTTTAGATGTCATCATTTCAATAACAAAAAAAAAAGCACATTAAAGCCAATTTAGAATTCCTGACCATAAATTGTGTAACATTATACTGTTTAGTCTGTATTTTCTGAAGAGTAACTTTGAGTTTATTGTTTTTATATATGTCTGAATTAGTAGGTTTTTGAAACATGATTTGTTTATCTTTAAAGTTATGAATATTATTATTTGATACAAGAATTGGACTGGTTCTTGTCTGATGTAACTGTCACATGTTTGTGATTTGACTCCGTTTTGGCGTAATAGTATGAGATGGCATGCAAAAGTGTACAAAAGTACTGGTTGTAGGCCTGCTGCGTTTCTCTGTCTGCAACGTAACAGTAGGATCATTGGGCTGCAACTGAAACTCAACTGAACTTTGTCATAATAATAATATTCATTTTTAGAGCCCCTTATAAAAAAAACTAGGTTACAAAGTGCTTCACATGAAATGGCTGTCTGTCTGTCTCTCTCTCGCTCTCTATGTCTCTGCTGTCTCTCTGTCTCTCTCTCCAACCCCCAACCGGTCAAGGCAGATGACCCCCCCCCCCTCCCCACCTAGAGTCTGATTCTGCTCAAGGTTTCTGCCTCTTAAAAGGACGTTTTTTTCCCCCACTGTTGCCAGAGTGCTTGCTCATGGTGGGAACAGTTGGGTCCCTGTAATAACATTATAAAGAGTCGGTCTAGACCTGCTCTATTTGTAAAGTGTCATGAGATGACCTCTTTTTTTTTTTTTTTTTTGTAAATGAAATTATAAAATAGAATATAAAAGATAAGACAAAAGAAAGAGACAATTCAAAAAAAAAAAATTAAATGTGATCAATCACAAGATAAGTCAACTCATAAATAAAATAAATATATATATATACTGTATGTACACTATCCAGGAATAAAAACTACAATGTGTATTAAAAAAAATCACATATACAGTAAGTGACAAAAAAAAAAAGCACATGAAGGTATGGAATATCGACTAACGTCAGTTAGTGTAATCCATTTGAACAGCAGCACAGAATACTAACTGTATTGTTTAGCAGTGCGTGTGTGTGTATGGAGCCTGGCTTTCCAGTGAATGGTAATGACTGAGTGTGGGGGATTCCACATGTACGCTATCCTGCATCATGCACTGGCTTTGATATAATTCAATATCGCTGTATGTCGTTATATTATATATAGTTAATAAATATGATACAGAGTACGGTCTAGACCTGCTCTGTGTGAAAAGAGATAACTTCTGTAATGATTTGGTGCTATATAAATAAAATAAATAAATACAATCATATACAAAATGGAATATGCCCATTTAGATTGAAAATATTTAGTTGTATTATATATATATAAGTAAAGAATAATTGGAAATATAATGTGTATAAATAGGAAAAAGGTCTTCCGTGCAGAGAAACTGCAGAAACTTGTCCAGAGGGACAGTGCAGTAAATTTGCAATGGTTAGGTTTGAATATTGTACTGTAAAGCTAAATGAAAAGAGCTTGAATCTTTAACTATGTGCGTATAGCATGTCATGTAGGCAGATGCAGGCAATAGGCCAACGCGGCAGGAAGACAGCCAGGTCTGCTGGCTTCTGTAGGGCTTCAAAATAGGTCATGTTCACATCAGGGATGTCTGCATAATTTTTCTGACTTCTCTGCTGCTGAAGTGGTTCAGGCCAGTGGCCCGTGGCTGTGGAGGAGAGCGCCGTGTGGGGGATGGGATGGATAGAGGGAGACCTCTACATTATCATCGTCAGCGATGCTGAAGCACAAACACGGGAGCCGAATGAAGACTTTTCATCCCGGCTGATTTCTTCGTCGGTCACATGTGATGGAATTGGAAAAGCGGAAAAAAATAAAAAAAAACAGGCCATGGATCGTGAATATGAAACGTCGAGTCTCTTCTAGATGTTTGAGACAGATGCTATTAGCGCCCAGGAGTCAGCGGCCAACAGTACTATTTGCAACCCAGCTGCGACTGCGACCGTTTCACAACATTAACCCATGTGTTAGAAAGCCTTTTAGTTCGGTTTAGTGAGAGATCACGGTCCTACGTTTGACCCACCCACCCATCCATCCTTCCAACCTGGACTGTGTCACCCGACTTCCCACGTGGCCGAAAATAGACAATCGATGCTGAGCGCTCGCCGCTGTCATGGTGACGCTCAACACCCCGTGTGCATTGCCGAATAGATGCCATATGAATATTCTCACCTGGGTGCAAATAGACAACTACGAAAACGCGTTGACGTTCGGCGACCAATCCACGTCCATACACCGGTCATTCCCATCGGCGCATAGGGAAGCAACAAAAGCCCTTCCACGTCTGTCTGTCTGTCTGTCTCTGGCCTTCTTCTCCGTGGTTCCCTCATGTGTGCATGTCTAAGTCAAGTATTGTTTGGGCTTAACCTTGTATGCATGTCTAAACCCAAATGATGGCAAGGGTCTGCATGGCATGACTAAATTTGGTCTGAGAGGGCTGTCTCCTAGAAACTCTGTTTATATACTACTAATTTGTTGTGCCACGTACAATTTCAGACCAAACATATTGCTGCCTGGATTACACACGGAGGGGGAAAAAAAGATGGTATCTTATATAATAATTAAACATTATTATTTGTGTTGTCTTTTCAACATTCAACCAAGAACTTTCCCTAATCTTAACTTTAGTTTCTTAAACAAAACCATGAAAATGTAAGAAAATTAATGAAATATATATATATATTGACTTATATTATATATAACTTATGTTGATGTATTTGTCCAAATGAAGGGCATATTCAGAATACATTCATGATTTTGAACATGGTATTAATTCAAAGTGTTGGTCAATATTTTATTTTATGAAATTGTATGTTCGGGTACAATGGTTTTTCTGTGAGTGTATTTTTATATAACCTGCCCCCTCTCAAAATAAATAAAAATCGACAAATGTTAAAATACTGACCTTTGAAAACTGTATTATAGATTTGCTTTAATGTATTATGTGCCTTGTCATGACGGGCCGCCGTCACTAGGGCCGTGCTTAATTGTAGATGCTATCACTAGACGGAAATAATAATTGGTAAAACATGTTTACATGTATTTGTACACAGTAAGAAACACACGGGGCATTTTAACAAATGTGTTTATTGATTGATTGTTTATATATTGCAGTTCACTTCAGTCTGTGTTTCACATCCGTGAATGAGCAAATTAACGCACATTGATTCATGACACAGTTGTAGTGAAATAATGAATGAAAACTGAAGTCTAGTTTGGGTTTGTAAATTTTTTATTAAGATAGTATATATATATATTTTTTTTTGGTAATGGTTTTATGTAAGTATTTATAGTATATTTATATGTGCACAAGTTTAAGCACTTCATTTTCAACCTAATATGAAAGTGTTTTTAAAGTCCCCAAAAACGTTAAATCTTGCGTACTTCTCTACAACATTAAAGATTTGAACAATCAACGTGGATCCGAAGAAAACATCCTTAGTTTATTATTCTTTAAGAGTTCAAAACTCAAAATCCCCCTCACCGCTGACACGTGCTCCCCCTCCGAGCTTTTGACTGCGTCCATCACTAGTCAGGGTCGTGTAGCATCAATGGAATGATGAATGATGAACTATAAAGTCAATAGCAAAAAAAAATCCTACGCCAAATCAGTCCTATTTAAACATATTCAGTAATATACTCATTTTAAGGACGGAATATTCAAATGCAATTGTTGACCATTTTGTTGACCACTATTTACAGACGCAGTACATTTTAGAAATACAGAAGTCATGGGCAAACCCTTTTTTTTAAATCTTTTTTTTCTTTTTCGGTCCAAAAGTAGCTCAGTTTAAACCCACAAGTTAAATGTATTGAGTCTAAAAATACTGGATCAGTCTATAAAATGCCCACTATGTATTTCAAATTGTAGAATTGTAACCCCTCCCCTCGATGGTAGCTACAGCCCAGTACAGAAAGAGAACAATGACTCATGCTGTGTATCACAGTAAATCTTTATTTCTAGTGCAGACAACGCACAGTGCTCATATTGGTTCTCCTTTTGTATCACGAGGTGTCACTTTGTTTCTTTACACTGTTGACAAAATCTACAATAGAAGTGAGAAATACAAAATGGCACATTAAAACGGTTTCACATTTGCACAGTATCCTTCGCACTAATTGTGTGTATTTCAACACTAACAGGTGATCCCCCCCCACCCCCCTCCCCGGCCTGGGAAGACACTTAAAGCTGTCGCAACACTGGGTCACAAAGACACATCACATGAACGCAGTCGTCAATGTCAGGTTGAGGGTTTATTGTATTTGGTTTGATGATCACGCCTACGATCACATCAAACTGGGATATGCTGACATACAAGTGAATACCTGTGTTAGACCTACAATATATAACAGAGTGATACGACACGTCCGTCTTTGAAGCAACACTAGTTTCAGTATGAACGCCCGATAATGACCTAAAAGTAAAAGTGGAATAAAATGTGAGGATGAGTTTAAACAGTGAAATTCAAAAGACTCTCCAAATGTGCCGCTAAATACCGTGAACCAGAGAGGTGTTTCGTAAAGAAGGCTCAGAAAAGCGGGGATTTTCTGTGAAAAGCCTGGTTTGGGTGATCCTAGCAAACTGAAGCAGGATTAAGATTGACAAAATAATCTGTACTCTCGCTAGTTCTTTACTGAACTGTATCTCTATGGCATTATATTTGTGTCTGGGTTCTGAATGCACGATGGGACAAACATTTTTTTGCTGGTGAAATTATGTTTGCAAATGAGGAAGGGTTTGATTTGCTCAAATTAAATCATTCTCAATATATTATATATATATATATATATATATGTATCTTATTCATACCAACGCCTCTAAAGCAATTGGTAGCATGACTATTTGTGATTTTAGGGAAGTCACATGCCGGAACTTTATGCTAAGCTAGGCTAATCGAGTCCTGGTTCTAGCTCCATATTTAACACGCAGACACAAGGTTAATATCTACCTTCTCATCTCATGCTCAGACAGAAAGTAAATAATATTAGTATAATAGTATTTCTAGAGAAGACTCGAGTCTAGCTGGTCGATAGTAACACTGGTTCGGCCTGAGGTGAGCCTGGAGACTAGCCTTAGCAGACCTAGGCTAGTCTGGAGAGCTAGGTTTCCGTGATCACTAAAGTCAGATATATTGAATCCTGCTTTATGAAACAGAAAACGAGCCTAATTTATGCTAAAGTCAAGCCTGGCTTAACTGGTAATGTTGCATTATGAAACACCTCTTTGGAGAAAACATATGGAAGTTTCTGGAACAACTTGAAAGGGTTGCTGATGATCTTCTAAAAACCTGAGTTCAAGTTTGTATGATGCTACAAACTATATGATCTCTCGAAACTCATTGAGAATGAGTTGAGTGGAGTTTCTCCTCACAGTGAAAGCTGGCACGTACTTTTGGCACCATACAAAGTTTGTGCTTTATAGCACATTGTACTTTCTTTTCTTTTTTTTTTTTTTAATTATTATCTCACCAAGTGAGGGTTACTATAGTACATACTAGTGCAATATTTGTCAGACAAGAGCCTATTTGACTCTATTTGGCAGCATACATAAAGTGTCTCCATAGAAAATATTCGTAGGCTTCATAAATTAATCTTTATCAGGATATCAATAAATGTAAAATTCGGCAAGGGTGGATCCATAATAATCAATATGTATAGCACATAAATACACCACATATGTATGTACCTACTCATGCACTGTTGCACACATAAAAACACACATGCTCACACTGATTCAGAAGTGTTTTCACATGTGTACCCACTAATGTAAAAGAAATCATAGTGTCTAGCAATGCCATTAGAAATATCATAACATTAACAAATTGAGGTCTTTTTTTTTTTAAACAATTGAAGTATTTAAAGGTGCAATCAGTGATATTTTACTGCCTCTTTGCATAACACTGTATATTAACGGTTAGTTTCTCCAAAGCCTCAGTGAACACAGGAGCTTCAGATTCTTCTACTTGCCGTTTAATGAGCTTGTGGGGGGGGGGGGGGGGGGGGCTTGAGATCTGTGAGGAATATGCATTTATTTTGGTTTTGGTTTTGCGTGGTCATAGAGAGAAAAGGAAAATGAGTTCCCGCGCTTTGATCAATTCGTTGTGCACAAGATAAGTGTATATGCGGAGAGAGCCAGCTGGTCAACAGGTCGGCCGTGTTTATCAGAGTGTCGGCGATGGGAAACATTCATTCTGAAGGACTATACAGTTTGAGACAACCATAGAGGTTGTATTAGGCTACGTGTAGCTCTGGTTGTGTGCTTTTGTGGTTGGTTTGCAAAACAGTCAACAACTCCCAATCTGCTGTGTCAGCACCACTGCTGAACACAGAAAAACTGAAAAACACAACCACAGCTACACACACGTTACATCCTCTATGGTTGACACAAACTGTTAACTCATAGTTCTCCAGAAGTAATGTTTCCCTTTGCACAACACAAGTGACAAGGCTGGTCTGTTAGCTGGCTCTCTGTAGGCCCAATATACACTTATCTCGTGCACACAAATGAATCAAAACGTGGGAACTAAATTTTTTTCCCCCCTCCCTTCTGCCGCTCCAGGTCTCAGGTATTTCAGACTAGAGCTGCTCTGGTGAAAATAGACCTACCGCGTGAATTGAGTGGAGCGGGGAAAAGAGCTACAAGTTTTGCTCCTGTCATGAAGTCAGTGGACACACACAAACAGAGGCACACTAGAATAGCAGCTTGTCGGCGGCGGCAGCTGTGGCGGAGCCGGAGAGTGGCGCAGCCGGATGGCGCGTACATTGGCCGTTAGGAGTATTTGTATTAAAGTTCCAGCTCTGAAGCGAATGCTGTGGCAATGCCAGGAGCAGAAGTCTTTGCTGGCCCTCTCGGTTCCTTGCAACCTAGTCCCGACCTAGGTCCGAGTGTCCATGTATTTCTGCTTTTCGACCGTGGCTGCTCGGTGTATCGTGCTGCTGCTGGTGTTGGTGTTTTCTCTCTATTGAGGTCTGTTTTGGGTCTGGTTAGACCTTTACTGCAAAACCCAAGGGAGTATATTTGCAGCATTCGAAAGATGAATGGAGCTTTAGATTCTCCCACTTGCTTGCTAATGAGCTTATGGGTGTTTGCAATCTTAAGAGAATATTCATTTATTTTGGTTTGGTTTTGGTATTTGGTACAATTGGTGTTAAGCTTGAAAATTTCTGAGTCAAATGTAATTAGAAACGTTTAAAAATTCTAGTTCTTTGGTCAAGGGCAATGGCAGGAATTAATAGGTCGGTGCAGTTCCTAGTAACTAAGACCAAAGGGGCAGGGCAGGGTACTAACAAGGTTGGGAAGGGTACCGTTTTAATTGTCAAAGCTCATTCCCAATGGCATCCAAGCCATTATCGTTATCTTAGGTCTGCAGAAGAAACGTGGAGCCACTGACAAAAAACAGGGGGAGAGCACTCCACACAAAAAAGGCCCCTCTCGTTCTGACCTTGTTAACTACTGAGCCACTGTGCCCCTTAAGAGCCGTACAATACTGATTGCAACTTCAAACTGCATGGAGCAGAATATTACTTAAACATTAATTTAACCACTTGAATCATCTGAATATTCCTTATAAAACCGAGTAGTAACACACTTAAAAGATAACTTTGTCATAAAGGGCTGTGGAAATATCTTCAGGATACCAGGCTACACTGAAAAACTCAACCTGTTGTTTAAGGGCGAAGCTGAAGGCATTGAGACCCAAACACCTATGGAGTAGTTTGATTACAGGGATGCTGAAAGGTCTGCCAAGTACAAGCATGAGAAAGCTATACGGTGGTTTCATTTTTCCAAGGGCCAGTCCGTATGTTTCCGGTGGCATCTGAACCAAACAGGCCGTCTTCCTGCAAGCTCCTGTTTCGGCCGATGGTACCTCGCCGGCTGACAGTGGCGTGCTGCCGAGGCAGAGTATTTCTTGGGAAACCTTTCTGCTCCCCCTCTACGCAGAGAATATCATTTTCTTTGTCTGTTGTCTTTGACATGCAATTGTATGTGTCAGGGTCTTGCTGATATTGCATGGTGAAGGGATCGGGTTTCTCACAGCAGCTTGTAGAGGAAGAGTGGTCAACTGAGCTGTACATGTGCCACTGGCAGGTGTGGACCCCATGAGAAGGCAGGAGGAGGCTGTGACAGGATGTAATGCTGTCATGCATGTTGTGTGCATGGCTATGGCAGGAAGTCATTGAGTCTTGTACACTGTGGCAGGAGGTCTGGCGTTGCAAGCTGTGGCAGGAAGCCAGCTGCTTATCCAAGTGAGGGCTGGGGCAGGGAAGCTGGAGGTCTGGGTGTGGACTGTTGGAAACCAGTGGCGAGCCTTCAAGGTGGTGGGCAGCGTGAGGGCTGTCCAGGTGGGAGCTGTGCACACTCCCATCCATACTGGTGGAAGTCATGTGAGAATGGTAGTCCTGGAGGCATGGCCGTGGGCGGTTGAAGGAGCGTGACTTTGTTCTGTTATTAAGGCAGCTCTGTAGAGGCAGAGCGGGACGAGGGAGCTCATCAGAAAGCGACTGTGGACGTGGTGAGGGCACTGGCTCAGTGAGAGGTGTGGTAACAGGGCCCATCATGGCCACATAGCATGGACCTGTGTGATTGGGTGTGGGACTCTGGGCAGGTGGTGTCATTTTGTGGTAAGAACTCTGCACAAGGTGAGGAGAGAGTAGCGGTTGCTTGCCTGAGCACGGGGAGCTCAGGTGGCAGTGTGGCTGATGGAGCCCCTGCCTTTGGCTCGGTCCGTCCCCATTCTCGTCCTCTGTCTTGGACTTGGACGGGCAACAAGCCCACCAGCGGTGCCATACATCATCACGCTTGGCGCAGTGCTGGATGAGAAGAAAGAGTCCGAGAGTGACGCAAAAAGCCCCATACAGGCAGCTGAATATCATATCCAAGAAATGTCCCAGTGATACTGCCAACGCTCCTAAAGCCCAGGTAGCCAGGAACACAAAGAGGGTGAAGGCTGTGGCCCGGAGCTGAGATTTAAATGAGTGCTCATTTGCCAGAACCGACACACCTGTTGCATAAGGCGGACAGTCCCCAGCAGGCCCAGGAGATCCCCCAGTGTCGACGAGGCAGTGATGGTTTGACTCACTGGATGATAACTGCTGTTGCTCTTCACTCAGAACTCGCAGCTCATATTTCCTCTCTGGGTAGCGTTTAAGCTGGATGTAGGTGCACAAGAAGTACACAGACATGACTAAGACCAGAAGACTCATGGGGGCATAGAAACCTCCCAGGCTTGGTTCCCATGCCATCCAGCAACTGAAAAAGACACACAGAGACGTAAACATTTAATTTTTTTTGTTAAACTATCTATTTAACTTTGTGCAACGTGATTGTTCAGAAATAATGAGTACTTACTACAAAGCGTCATCCCTGCTGCCATAGTTATCCATACCAAATGCTGCTGTAACTCCAACAACTATGAGAGGGATTCCATCACTTACAAGATAAAATCTGCAAAAAAAAAAAGACGGAACAAAAATACTTTTGATTCCAGCTGAATCAACGTGTCTTATCAAATGAAATTGATCTCTACAGTTTGTGATTTTGTTAGTTAGTTAAATGCTGGAACAGTTTCTTGTAACCCACAAACTTTCATTTTTAGCCACACTAGTGATTTGGCTCAAGGTACGGCAATGTCTATATTTAATTTGAATAATGAGATCCAGTACAGTTATCCTTTGTGTCCAGATAATGAATCCTTATGACTTTGGTGTTTTGGTGACTTTTCATTTAGCGCCACTGACGAGACTACTGTGATACTGTGAGATTTCACATTTTCTGTGAAATATCTTGACATCCTTTGGATGGATTGCCATGAAATTTGCTTAAATTCAATTACATTTATCTAGTGCCAAATCACAACAAAGGTTATCCCATGACACTTTACATATAGAACAGGTCTAGACCGTACTCTTTATAATATTAACATACTGAAGGCTGAGTCAGGTTAACTGTTTCTTTCAGTTTCCAGTCTTCATGCTAAGCTAGCCTATCCAGAAAGAATGAACGAACAGGCATGCCAAGATACTGAACCATTAAAGCTCAATTTTGTGATCGGAAAAGAGAAACAGTGCGCTTTGCTAAAATGTTGGGCAGTAAAGAAGCTGATTCTATAAGCAGTGGGTTGTGCTTCACAAAGAGGCACCAACTACAACCAATAAGTGATGTAAAATGCTCTATTATGTGACTGAGTAACTCAGTTACAGTTTAAACTCCTAGTCATAGTGCACTGAGATTTGCCAGTTAGTGCTGAAGGGTTAGGGGCAGCATCAAGTAGCTGAGTATTGTTGTTAATTGCTTTCTGCAAGGACCAGTTGGCTCAACACTCCAGAATGTGCTTTCTCAAACTCAGCTGAGAATCTTGCAAAAGAGAGAGAAAGGTCCAAGGCCATGTGCATCACTGCTATAATCCTTCCTATGCAACACAGTTGAACATCTTTTAAGCTGTCTTATCAAGCTCTTGTGATAAGTTTTGATACTTTTGATAAGCATGATACCGCTTGTTGACAGAACCCAGTGAAGCTTCAAGCTGCTTACAAGTTTACAGCTTACCTGAGGATGGTTGGTTTGGAGCGAGTCTGGACTGGCCCTTTCCTGTCCTGGGCCCGAAGTGGGTCTTTGGACACATCTTTACAGATATTTCTAGCAGTACACGTCAGCCACAGCATGGTAGACAACGAAGCATAGTGGAGCACGATGCCAACCTAACACAGATAGAGATGTAAACAAAATCATTAAAAGCAATGGAGTTCATTGTCCAAATGTTTTGTACATGATTTCGCAATAGACGGATAATCACCGTACCACAATTGCACTCCATCCTATTATTTTTGCATCATGCTGCTAACTGAATAGTCACAACGCTATGTTAAGAAAGTGGACTGAATGTGTGGCCATCAAATGAACAGGTCCAGAACAAGTCCACTGAATCACAAGGTACACAGAGAGTCACTGTGCTGCTTTGCTTTATTAAATTCTTTTTGCACCATGTTCAACTAACGTTATTGTTCAAAAACAAACACAGCAGACATTTTGACTTGTCATAGTACTAACACTAATAACATTAATGATGGCTCTGTTATATTCAAGAGCCCCAGTAAGCCTTGAGAGTGACAGTGAGCCAGCATGCATAATACCAGGACCCTGAAACTGAAGAAGCTAAATTGTGCATTCTGACTTCTTCTCGGGGTTCAAGACTGCTAGGCTGAGTTTAATCTGATTGCAGGCTTGTGGTGTCAATTGTTTAGTAGTTAGTGTAATAGCTAGTAACAGTGGTCTCCTGCTCCGGCTTTTTCTGTTTTCAGCTAAAAGTTTTCTTTCAATTCAAAATTCGATCTTCCTTCTCCAACCTCAAAAAACGCTTCTTCTTCTTCTATCTTCTCTACCTTCCTTGATCCCCCCACTGTAAAATAGATCGATGCCATACGCTCCTCATTTCCCCACCCACCTGCTGAGACCACCTGTCCTATATCCACCTCTTCATCTTGTATTCTAACTTCCTTCTTTCTCCCAATGAGGTACTAACCCTGGTTACTTCCCACCACCCAACCACCTGCCCTATTGCCTATTGACCTTCCTTTCCAACCTCATCAATACCTCTTTGACAACTGGTTGTTTTCCTAATACTCTAAAAGCAGCTAGAATGAACCCTCTCGAAAAGAAACACACACTCAACCCTTCTGATGTAAAGAATTACAGATATGTCTCTTTTATCCATTTATTTCAAAAGATAAGATAAGATAGAACTCTATTTATCCCAACAGAGATTGAGGTGCAGCAGTTGCAGTACAAAGTAGGAGTGCGAATATACAGAGTGAAAATAAAAAACAAATATGAACAATCAAATATTAGCAATAAAGGTGCAAAAACCAAATGTACGCAATGCCAGAAATGTAAACAGAACAACCTTCTTGACCCCCACCAGTCTTGTCGCAAGGCAGGACACTCAACTGAGACTGCCCACCTTGTCGTCACAGAGGAACTTCACACTGCTAGAGCAGCCTCTATGCTGATGACGCGTGACTAATTCTGTCTTTTCCCTTTGGTCTGAAACCTAGGTGGCACCACAGCATGGCTGTAGATTCTGAAGTCATGTTTGACAGTGATTCATTTGACTCACAGGATGTAGGCTGTGGGTATAAGCCTGCCATTGGCCGACCATTTCAGTCGGCATTCTCCTACCCCTTCTGCTATCTGCGTGTTACCATTTTGCAAGAGCTCCGACGCTGCATCCTCTGAGCAGAGCCTGCACTGCTTCATATTCGAGCCGCTGTGCTCGACGGCATGTCAGCTACAGTAACTTAGCTTGGAAAATAGAGATATGAGGCACTGGATTTGATGAATTTGCGGTTTAATACCATTGATAGGCACTGTTCTGTATGTTTGAGCCAGAACAAATTACACATGTAGTAGCCTGAAAGGAAACCAGAAAAATAATGTATAGCAAGCTTCAACAGTTGTAGCTCGCGGAGTAAGCGAATGGCACACTCAGCGAACATTTTTCCCACGGACACTGATGCCTCTTTTTCTAAGTGTATAGCTGCTGATGACCTCAAAGCTGAATCAAAGTAAGCTTTCGGTTTTCCCAGGACCATCACACTGTGCAGAACATATTTCAAAAGAGCTGTGAAATAACGGCATGCTGAGAAAGTAGGAAGACAACAACTTACAATTTGACACACAAAAGGTAAGTTGATCTGATTGATGCCTCCCGCAAAAACTCCAAATGTCAGCCCCGTGTGGAAGAGGAAGTTGAGGAGCGTGTGCCAGCCATTCCTACTGATGCGGATCACACTGCAAACAGTACAGTTGAAAGTTACAAAGATGGATGTCCTTTTACATACTATGTATCACATCATATGTCGTGTCCAAACATAATGTAGTTTGTCTTTCTCTTGATTTTTTTCAAATCCACCTCAACCCAATATCTACATGCCATACGTATTTTGAAAGAGTTATTGTTTGCTGTTATCATTCTTCCTGTCCTCACCGACCCTGAAGGGAACCCTTCCTAATGCGACTCCACTGTAAGGGATGGGATCACAGTCCACAGCCCTCGTCCCATGCCACAATGAATTCTCAATTCTCAGCTGAAGCTAATATGACATTTGAGCGTTTGGACCGAAAACACTACTGGTTCAAAGGAATGCAATGGGCTGTCAGTGGGGGGGCTTTTTTTCTTCTCTTACCGGTGAAATAAATCCACATAAATCCATCCAAGTCTAGCTCAAATATTATTTTAGTTTAGCTTAGTTTTAAGGCTCATCAAACATCAAAATGCTGTACGTGTTTAACACTATGAGACAGGATTTTACAACTTTGTATCGAGCTTTTTCAAAATATATAATGGGCATGTGAGTATTGTATTATGATAAGACTTGAAAACTATCCTTTAATAAATGCTCCTCTCACCTGTGGTGGACAATATAGGTCATGATGGAGACAAGCAGACAGAGCAGCATGACTGCTGTGCAGGCATACACCACTGGATGCAGGTAATCCCCGGGGTACGGTGGGAAGGACAGCACTCGCTTCAAATCCTGCAGAATGAGAGTTTTTATAAATAAAGTGAAAAAATAAAATAGAACAGGATAATTGTAACTACGAGAATAGATAAGTAAAACACACAGAGCGATATATACATGCTTGTTCCATGAAAAAACAATGCAGGATGATTTGTAGTGAATTAAATCTGATCACTATGACATGTGAAGTCCCCAGGGTTTGATTCTTGGGCCACTATTATTCAACCTGTACACGCTCCCTCTAGGTCAAATCATACATGGGCAATAATGTTGCTTATCACAGATAACACTGTGTAGCTCTCTCACCAAGTGACTATGGTCCCTTAGACTCCTGCTATCAATGCTTACAGCAAGTAAATAGCTGGATGCAATTACATGTCATTCTAGTGCTAGTTTATAAAATCACTCAATAATCTCGGTCCAAAATACATTTCTGATCTCCTTGAAGAATACAAACCCAGTAGGGCTCTTAGACCTTTAGGAAACAGTAGAACCTCGAGTCAGAACCAAACAGGGTGAAGCTGCTTTTTAGCTACTATGCTGCACACGGATGGAACCAACTTCCCGTTCATCTCAAACGCACCCCACACCCTAGCCACTTTCAAGAGCTGGAGTCACGACTTGGTTGGCCCAGCTTAACATAAAATCTGGGAGCAGGGGATCCAGTTTTCCTCACCTACAAAGCTCATAATGGTCAGGCACCCCATCATATCTTAAAGAGCTCAAAGTACCCTATTACCCTACTAGAGCGCTGCGCTCCCAGAATGCAGGTTTTGTGGTTCCTAGAGTCTCCAAAAGTAGAATGGGAGCGAGAGCCTTCAGCTGTCAAGCTCCTCTCCTGTGGAACCAGCTCCCAACTTTCCTCTTCAATAAAGCTGATAGTTAGGGCTGGCTCAGGTGAGCCCTGATGAGCCCTGAAGCATCCCTTAGTTATGCTGCTATCGGCCTAGACTGCCGGGAGACTTCCCAATGATGCACTGAGCTCCTCTCTCCTCCCGTCCTTCTCCATTTGTACGCATGTCCCATTAATGCATGTTGCTAGCTCGACATCTTCCCTTTCCTGTAGTTGCGTGCTTTCTCGTGTCTCTAGTCCCTCCTTCGGTTGCTATCCGCAGGTATTTCTGTCTCCAGAGCTGTAGAGGTCTGGATCTATGATTGCAAGCCACCTACTGCCCCAACACGGTCGAGGTAGATGACCACCCACCCGCCTGGTTCTGCTTGAGGTTTCTGCCTGTTAAAAGGGAGTTTTTCCATGCCATTTGAATTGAACTGAGGAGGAAGGAGCTGGAGTCTGGCTCTGTCCAAAGTAAAAAAATACGCCAACCAACATATCTCAAGCTCACTAATTAACATGATGTTGTGGTTGGAGTGCAAACATAACTGTTTTATGGGGAGTTATATGCTGGAACTATTTCTTTACGAACAGTTTTTTCTATTCGATCATTACTTCTGTGAAGTGTTGCCGGCTATAGTGCAGGTTGCATTCATGTCAAATGGGACTTTCCTTTTGCAACTTTGCCAGTTTCCGACTTGTAAATAGCACTCGGAATTTGGAAGTGCCTGAAACACACATGGACACCTCTGTCTTTCAAGGTAATCAACACCAAAGTGCGCTATACTATTTTCAACCCCCACACAATCAACTTTGCAAATACAGCCATCTTGAGTTGTCCGATGGCATGATTGCAAGACGCTCGCAATACTGAAGCTGCTCCGTCAGATCTTTACAAGGACTGCTCGCAGACCGCTAATCCCGATGCTGCGGCTCATTGTTGCTGGAGACTTCAATCAGGCTAACCTTAAGAAGGTTACGCATGACTACCATCAACATATTGACTGTGACACAAGGGGAATAAACATTCTGGATCACTGCTCCACGCCATTCAAAAGCGGCTACAGAGTGCAATCGCCGCCCGCGTTCAGGAAGAGCAACGCTGCTGCCAAATTGCTGAGGTCAAAGTACGTAAACAAACTATGATGCATACCCCTAGTGATGCAAGAGGTCAGGAAGTGGTCAGTGAGTCAATCAGAGGGCGCCCTACAGTCTGTGCTTACATGACGCGGTCTGGAGCACGTTCCAGGACCCCACCCCCACCGACAACAATGGATTCACTGAGTCTGGTGGAGTTCATTTGTAAAGCAATAATACCCACAACTACAGCTAAATCATTCCGCAACCAGAAACCATGGATTTCTAGAAACAGCCAACATGCCGTAAACGCACGCACCACATTAGCCTACAGCTTACTTCCTTACTGGTCTGGCAACATGGACAATTATAAAGCAGAAACCCGCAATGTAAGAAGAGCAGTAAAAGGAGGCGAAAAGGGACAATGGGAAGAAAGTACAACTCCAATTCCAGGAGGGCAATCCCAGAAGCATGTGGCAAGGTGTAAGAACTGTGACAGATTGCGTTTTATTAAGCCCCCCCCCCCCCTTTTGGAAGAAGCAGGGAAAAAACTATGCCCCCATTTAATATCAACAGGGCCTCAGTACCTTCAAGTACCTTGGTGTCCACATCACAGAGGACTGTTTCACCTCAGACGCTTGAGGAAATTCCAGGTGTCCCCCTCAAATTCCGATGAATTTCTACTCCTGCACCAAGAGCGTCCCGATGGGGAACCTCACTAAACAGGTACCAAACAGGACCGGAAGGCCCTGCAAAATGAGGCTATGAGAATCACTAAAGATCCCAACCACCCAGATTACAGCCTTTTCTCCCTGCTTGCGGTCAGAAAGAAAGGTACCGGATACACCGAGCCGGCACCAAGGAGGCTCAGGAAGAGCTTCTACCCTCAGGCCACGATGATCCCAAATTCAGTCGAAACAAGGTCACTGCCTTTCACACATATATGATTGTTATTATTGTTCTCTTTCTTTTTCTTTTTTTTTAAACTCTTTTTAAAGAAACTAGCAGGATTATACTTCATTGTTATTGTACCTTGCAAGATTGCATGTGACAAATAAATTGATTGACTGATTGATTGATAAGTAATTGGAATCTTTTCATCTCTACAGTCCTATTATATATATATATATTATCTATATGATGTCAAAGCTCAAGCAAGCTCTGTATTTCTCTTTCTGTAGTAGTAAAACAAACAAGAGAAAGATTTATTGTGGTTCAAGATTAATCCAAGACACAAACCACATCTAAATATTACAGTATTACAACAGATGCTAATACATTAAACATTTCACTCAAAGTGCTTTAATTTAACCGCTTTCCTCTCTACGCAGTTAAAACGAAATTGATATCAATTTTCTCCTTTCACTCTAAACAACAAAGCGCATTTCGCAAAATGTTGACCTATTCCTTTCATGACATAAAAAGCTGAACCTCTAGCTCTGCGTCCAGCTTCTGATACTGATGCCAGCATGCTGTTGGAAGCACAGCGGCTTCGAACACGTTTGTAAAAGACAATAAGCCTGTTTCCTGTATGCAGACAGCCAGTTGCCGCTGCCGGCGATGCTTGCCGCGAACCATCGCTGACCTAACCCTGACAATCCAGCCTCACTCAGGTTAGTCAGAATGACCACATGAGGCCTGCAGACATGCTGCTGGAGGTTGGAATGTACTGCACGTTTCCCTGTACAGTTACTCAAGCCTCTTTCACTTTGAGCGCATCAATGAAATCAACATAGACTGGAGGAAAAAAGTATTATTATTATTAATTATTATTATTATATTGATTGCATTATTATAGCAAACTCTCGCAGCTTGCCGTAGATTTGGGCAGAAAGCCATTGTACTGCTGCTTACTGTAGTTGTAGTTCGTGGACATCACTGTCTTAAAATAGCTTATAACATATCAATAATCAATGAATCATGAATAATTGCTGAGATACAAAACGCGTCTCTTCTTCTCAGGTGAACTTTCATTCAAACAATTCTGGTGGCACATTTGTGAGACAAGAACCAAAGCAAAAAGACCTGCAGATCAGCTGAAACCATTTCCCACCTCCTATTTTAAGATCTCCTTGAAACTTTATTCAGAGTATTTGCCTACTATCAGTTTTATCGATAGCAGGCTACTGGTTTTGTTCTAACCCCTAACCCCTATAACAGAATAGCACAACCGTTGCATAAAAGCAACGTCAAGCCTAGCGACTGGCAACGGTCCACTTACTGAACATGCGGCTACGTCACATCCGATCTTCTGATAGCAAGGGTGACCACACGACATCATTCTTTCTCATCACATCGTCTGTAAGCCGAATGATTTTCGGAGTTATCTCTAAATGTAGCGACAGTCTATTGACACAGATGGGGACTGGAGGCTCATGGTCGCAAGATCGCCGACACCATTTAACTTGGAATAATGCCACAAGGAGAGAATGAATGTCTTGCGTTTGTATTTGTTGGAAGAGAGACTGTCCAGAGCTTTCAGCAAACGCCGCCGGCGTCTCTATCGTGGCGTCATACATACAACTTAAAACACTACCCACTGAGTCCCATTTTGAGCTCCGTGGGATGTTGAAGTTCAAAAACGAGTTCTTTGCAGAGCTCTAAAAAACGTGCACACCCGTTTTGCTCCCGTCGAGAAGTGATTCATTTTCAAGGAGCTTGCTTTTGTATATTAGTTGCTCATCGACTTTACATTTTCTGGTGGGGAGGGTCAAGAGACCTTTTATGAAAACGATGATCCTTGTGTCAGAGGAGCCCGAGTGATTATTATGTGTGCCGGCTTGAGATCTAGATTGCACAGGCACATCTGGGGCACACCCAATAGCTACGTGGCCGCCTCGCAGTCCACCACGTTTTGTAGGCATCATGTCTTTTCCAGCTAACACCGGCACGATCGTTTAGTTCGTCGGGGGGGGCACAGTGTTCCCCCTTTTGACTCGCGCTGCAACCACCGGCGCTGGCGATTCAGGTAGTAAAACAAACAGTGACGTTGTACTAAGGAGCTGCATTTTAAAGACGGTGTCACAATATTTACATTGTGTACAGTGTAATGCTCCCACTCTCCAATACACTTTTTACAAAGCCGTAAACCCGTGACGTCGTCTCTCTAATGGCCACTATACGCTGCCATTTTGGGCTGTGCCGCACGAAGGTGCGTGTGGCGAAATCTTGATATAAATCTTCTCATATTCTCTCGCAAAGACACATTTAGTCCTTTCGGTTGATATCAAATCCACGAGGCTACGAACAAATGCAAATTGTACGAAATGGGAAATCACTGCACTTGCATTAATATTGCTTAGCCAAGCTCAGCTGACTCGGCTGTGGAGGCAGGAATACGGAGGAGGCTTAGAGAAAGTGACTCATGTACAGCGAGCGATGTGCGTCTCCAGGACAGGTCTAGCGTTCCCTCTGGGTTAAAAGGCAAAAAAACGTGCCTTCAAACAACAGTTTAGGCCTTTCTCCGTGCGTTCACTGGAACACACCCCTGCATGTGTATGATCCAAGCTGAAGATTCCCGTGGAGGCAGGAATCACGAGCTAACTTGGCTCCGTCTTCATGACAGCGTCAACTCGGTTTTTTTTCTCCCTTTGTGTTCCAAGGCCTTGTATTTTAGAGACACTGTCATGTCTTCCACCTCTCATCTCTCTCTCTCTTTCTCTCTGGGACAGCATGCTCTCTCATCGCGCTCTGCTGAGCAACCCATCTATTAGACAGAGCATGACTGATTAAATCCTTTGCAGATCCCGTAAAGTGAAAAAAAAATAAAATAAAAAATACAGACATGCACATAAAGCAGCAGAGATCTGCGCACAATGCACTCCACTTATCTCAGATGACTGGCCGCACACGCTGTGTCGCAAAAGGAAGATTTTGTAATTGGGCGTCTTTTGCTCTGAATCTTGTGCCTGTGCTGTATGTAAGTATGTAAACACTTGCCAGCTTGCATGTGAGGGACTCCTGACATACAAAATTGTATTCTCTTCTGAATCAATTTGATTAAATTTGTCGTTTCTGTGAGATGTGCGAGCTTAATTGCTCGAGACAGCTATATATATATATATATATATATATATATACTAGTGGTCTCCATAGGTCAGAATTTTTAGACCTTCAAGACTTGATGAAAAATGACCCAAACAGAGAGAGAGAGAGAACATTGACACTAGTTGCTACGAAGGTTGCTGTATGTGAGGGGGGGGGGAGGAGGGTCAGTGCTCAGTCCCATGATAACTACGAATTACACCACAGCAACAGAAGCAGCAACAAGGTCTGAGCTCCCAAACTATTACCCCTACGTGCTTTCAAAGCGCACCCAAACTTTTGTGCACGGAACCAGTTTCTGGGTCGAGCTCCCGAGACGTCCATCCATTACGCAACTCCATATTGCCTTTCAGTTGACCCTCCCTGCCCGCTCACCGTCGAAGGTCAACGCCACACCTCCAGCCTCCAGAGTCATTTTGTCAAACTTGGAAAAACTCGCAGAGGACACTGTCTTCACAGGCCGAGTTCTCCAGATTGACTGCTTGCTTGCTTGCTTGCTTACTTAAATTACTAACTAAGCAATTGACTTTGGACATGTAAAATGAATGGAGTGCCCCCTTGCCTTAAGGCCTGAGTCAAAAACCTGTTTTAATTCTAATGCTTTTAAGTTTATATTGTGTGTTTCCATGATGCATTTTACAAAAAAAAAAAAAAAAGGGGGGTCAGATTGCCTGAAACTGATTAATAACTGGTGGCCAGGAGGTTGCAGAGACAGCCAACAGTGTCAGTGTATCTCAGTGTCAGTGAGCAGAGCTACGGGTTGGCCCCCTAGTTCACTGACATTTCGCTGGTTGGTTGAAAACTACATTGAAACCTCAGTATTACCAAATTACTGACGGAGTGAGAATGAGAGGACAGCTGAAAGTCTCTTACCATTAGCCCTAGTGGAGTCACACTTCAGTCGGGAAGTTCTGGTCTCTACCGGCGGTCCCTGCTGCCCCTCCGCCCCGCGCCCTCCGGCTCCATGCAGGCGATGAGGTTCCTAATCAAGTCGCTGTTCTTCCTCCCAGCGCTGCGGGCGAAGCAGAGGCCGATCGGATCACAGCGGGTCGTCCGGTGGGCCGGTGCTCTTCCTCCGGCTCGGCGGCGGCGGCGGCGGCTGACGGGCGGCGAGAGCCTCCCGGTCCCGGCTCCATCTGCGAGTGTGTGCGGTGGGGAGGATGACGGATCGCGTCCGGGATAAATGGAGGAGATTATAAACTGTCAAGAAAATAGAGGCGGCATCCGGTTATCGTCTCCTTTTTGGAAACGAGGCTATTAATAGGATCTGACTGTTACTCAGACACGTCCGTCACGGCAGTGTCGCGAAAGATTGACGTAGAGAAGATCACACGTGAGCATGTCTAGGGTGTTTTGTGAAATGCGAAAAGGCTTGAGGTTTACCTTCGGCGGCGTCTCCTCCTCCTCCTCCTCCTCCTCCTCCTCCTCTCGGCTGAGCGAAACCCGGACCCTCCTCGATCCAGGTCAGTGGAGACAGTGGCTGCGCTTCATTTGCCCATGAGGACGTGCCGCATGTGACGTAGCGAGGAGAGGGCGGAGAGACCCGCTTTAAAGAAAGTGCAGGCGGGACGCGAGGCCGAGGAGGGTTAGTGGTGTGTGTGTGTGTGGGGGGGGGGGTTAGTTATATACACAAAATATTTGACAATACCCCCCCCCCCCAAAAAAAAAAAAACCAACCAGAAGGATGTGATTTTGTTTCAGAATTTTCTCACATACATTTTGTGACTATTTGGAGTGTTTTAAATTGAAATAGACCAACAAAAAAAAATACCCCCCAGTTTTATACATGTGATGTTGATGCCTCAAGTTGTGAGAAGGTGTGTGGAAGCCCCCCCCCCCCCCACCCGAGTGGTGCAGTCATTAAGTTGCCTACTCTGGGAATACAGAGGTGAATCCCCAGGTGTCCATGTGCTCACTGAGGTCACACATTAAGTAGCAGGTTGCCTGTTGTATCAAAATATATAAACAAAGTATATAAACTTAACTTATGAAACGGTTGGTAACATTAACAGGGTAAATGGCACTTATCTACTGCTCAGTGTGTTTCCCTGCGCTCATTCAGTTCTATAACAACATTGCCTTAGACTACACATCATTGTCTGGTGTTTGCTGCCCTCTACTGGGCTTAACATGGACCAATATACACCATTGGACACCCTGCCATATAGTGCTTTTCAACCTTCACGGTTACCAAAGTCTCATTCACACACTGATGCCATGCAAGGTGCTGGCCTCCATTGGGAGCAGCTTAGGGCCCTGCTCAAGGACGCTTCAAACATGGATTCGAACCCTGCTCTACCTCCCATGTCACAGTGTTAACCACTGCGCCGCCATGCACAGAGTTGTCACAAGCTACATGGTTATCCACATGCAATTTAAAGTAGCTGCCTACATTCTCCAGAAGTTCCAATAGACGGTGCATGACGGCATTGTTTAAGGTCTCTTAAACCAGGGATGATGGCGGAAACCTGCATAACAATGCTTGCTGACTTCACGTGGGCTCTGTCGGGGCTGCAGCAACATCCCAGCACCAGGGGGGCGTGTTCTCTGTTTCATTGACATACAGTCTTGTCCTATGAGCCTTTCTTACAGCAAGACAGCAACCTAGAAACGCCAAAATTGGCAGGTGGGTTGCAAATTCCACCCACTACTCAACAGTGGCATGTGGTCCATTAAGGGGCGTTGGGGCGCCACCCCTCCTGCAATTTGTCATGACGTTTTTCTGATTTTTTTTCAATATTGATATAATTTTCTGGCTAATAATTAGGTTTTTGAACCAACCTGGCAACACTGGCCAAGTAGCTAGAAGAAGTATTGAAACGGAGGGGAGGAGGCCGATAGAGAGACAGACGGAACACGTCACGTAGTGTGGTTTCTCTCCAGCGGCCTGCTCGCATGAGCATAAACAAGGCTTTAGCTAGCCTGCTTGCTTTCTGTGGTTTAACTAGTGTGTGTGTGTGTGTGTGTGTGTGTGTGTGTGTGTGTGTGTGTGTGTGTGTGTGTGTGTGTCAAACTTCGACACAGGCGCGGTCAAGACTCTCAGCATAGTTTTTTTTTACGTGACAGTATGGCGGATAGCATGCCAAGATTTCGTAGCCCCACCTAGTGGAAAAGTCATGCTACGCCACTGCTACTCAGGCATATATAATGACACTCATTGACCTCAAGGTGATGCTGTAATATAATTTATCTGCTTAGTTTGCTAAGAGCTATGTTTGCCTCTATTGGTTTGAAGGTAGTTCATTCTTATTCATGTTATTTGTAACTACGTTGTGATTTTCCTTGCTTTCCTTTACCACACACACACACACCCCTACTCAACCTAACAAGTGTCCTACCAGGGAATATGTATATACTCTGCACGGTCCACAATAAATTCGTGAACAGCGGATCCTCTCTCTTGTCCTGATTCTTTGAAGGGAACTGTCTCCATATCTGCCAACCCAAACCAATTACCTTTCCAAAAGGCCCCGCCTTTATTTCACACGGGCTAAGCAGGCGAGATGGACGGGTGTTGAGATACTTCCACATTATTCCCAGTGATTAACTGAACGAACACTGGCTCAATAGAAAGTTTCGTGCATACGGTATTGTATAAGTCAGCTACTTCAAAGCCACAGCAAATCCCACCAAGGACAGACGACCCGTCCGATGAATGAGTGCTGGAGAGACCTGCATCAAGAACAACCTGTCGACGAGTGAGTGAACCAGGGAGGGTTATATGGCTGGCCTGATTGGCGATCTGGAGCAGGTGAGTCAAACAGGTGGGCGGAGTTGGCTTGGTGAGGTGGGCGTGGCCGACAGGCGGAGTGGAGGGTTGCGTGGAAAAGTACTGAGAAGCAGGTAAAGGAAATGGCAGACTGCCACAATGTCCCTTCAGACGACAACAATAAGCCTTTTCCCCTAACGTAGGATAAAAACATTTTTTTTTCCATGAGTAGTTCATTCTTATATTTTTGGAATAAGTACTTCTTAGACTACTTGCACAAATACTATGAACTACTTTTACTGTGTACTATTTGAGTAATCCAATTTCAAAGTCCCTTCCAGAGAACAAGAATGAGCCTTTTCTTCTAACGTTTAAGGTGGGATAAAAACTATTTCTTCCATAAGTAGTTCAAGTCACTTATAGTGCTGTACTTGGTACTTCTTAGACTACTTTTACTTTGTACACTGCGGTATCATTCTCCTTCCTTTTTGTGTCCTAACATAAACCCTTCTGTTATTGCAACAAATCCAGTAGTGGAATGTAAAGAAGTAGGCTACGTTTACTCAAGCAATGTACTTCAGTACAATTTTGAGGTACATGTAGAAGTATTTTCTGCCACACTACATTTTTGATGCTAATATTGTCATTTTTACTACTCAATTTATTTGATAACCCATACATTCTGTCAGGTAAAATATCCTTCAGAATGGATCATTCTCAGCGGTAGCCGTATTTGTCAGGACACCAGCCACAGATAGGGCCTAGGAAGTCATGTCACTGTTTTTTTTTGTTTTTATTAACCCAATTACACTCCAGTCTTTGCTGGTGTACAATCCATTAAGACATTTGACGTGGCAGAAGTGGGACACAGATACTAAAGAGAGACACCATTACAGCACACAGGAATCCGTGAAGGTGAAGCGTTTTCAAAGGGAAGCGCAGAGGACAGAAGGTGGGGTTTTGCTGTCAGAGAGATGGAGTTGCGCTGGGTAGACAGGAGATGGGAAAGGCATATTAGATGAAATCACAAAGGAACAAAGCAGTATAGTGTAAATATAATCCAGAGAGGAACATCTTATGTGATCAAATATATATGAGCAAGGACGGACGGGGGTGTAATTTGGAAGGGATTTTAGGGATGGATGAGAAAATGAGATCAGTAGGTAAAGCCCTGATGCTACACACTCCGGTACAGTAGGTGGCGCTATGCACTTATGCACGTTGGTTTGCGAACCGCCATTAATTCAGAGAAGAAGAAGGATGGCGCTGTTTCCGCATGGTCCTAGTGCAGGAGGTCGGCAACCCGCGGCTCCCTCTGGCCTTGACAAAAAAAACATGAAAATGACTAACGGTTATTTCTCTTTATGTTGTACGGTTATTTGAGAGTTCGAGGTGATACTTTAACGTCGAATAAAAAAAAAAGTTTTAATAATTTGTCAACTAAAATATGCGTCACAGCCACGTCTACAGCCCTCGCCTTTACCTGCAGGCGGCTAGTTCAGTGTCACATCCAGGGCCGGCTTTTGCTATGGGCAAAAACAAAACAAAACAAAACAAAAAAACTAAACTCAAAACAAAACTCGCCAGTTTTCTAGACTTCCGCTCATTTCCATGTCAAGTTAGTGGAGTGGGCGCTGGGGCTCATTGTCACGTCAACTTGCTGCTGAGAGTCATACAGGTTGTGTGTGTCCGAAGAGGCAAGGGGGAGGGGGGCGGGGGATCAACTTGCGACTGCAGAGGTTGGCAAGGGGGAGGGGGGGCGAGGGATAGACTGATGCCAGGCGGCAAAATGGCCCTTTTAGTAAAGGTTGCAGACCCCTGTCCTAGTGTATGCAGGCTCTCCGGCTTTTCGGACTGTAAAAAGTGGAGGGGTCCAATAAACACTGTTGTATTTGCCTTTTGGTTGAGCACAAAAGAGGGCGAGAGATCAGGTGAGAAAGTGGACAGGTAATCTAGTGAGACCACGTAGTTATAAAGTCAGCTACTGTTCAGCCCACATTCATTGCAGTGGACTCCCACAATGGTTTCACATCACCAAGCGGTGTAGTGATCCACAGTTATCACACGTGGATTCTCCCCAAACCCCCCCTCTTACATTTGTTTACAAACACTCAAGTTCGCTTTATTTATTATCCGATTACATGTTCGTCCTTACAAAGAGGGAGAGGAGGATGAGAGGATAGAGTTTCTCCAAAAACAAGTTTTTTTGCATACAAAATGCATTTTACGCCTCACTTTATACTTTATGTCTAAGCTTGGTCTGTGTTGGCACTACCATCACATGATTAACTGGTCTTTCAATACCAGCTATGTATTGTGACTCCGCTGCTTGCATGCCAACTAGCTTTCACACCCTCTCAAAACAGCAGTTTGTGTTAAAAAAGGTGTCCTGTGCAGTCAGCCTGTAGTGGCTGGTAGTCAGTGTGACATGACAGAGCAGCAGCACAATTTATGCATGAAAAGATACCCACTTGATTTGTCTGACTGAAGCCTCATTAGTGCATTTCGCACAAAAGCCTGCACTCAACCCACAGCTGTCATTTGCCAGCCTGCTTTGTGCCGTCACAGCACAAAGCAGGTCTGAAAGCAAACGGCCTAATCTCAGATTATGGCTCTTCTCCAGTCCTGCCTGGGATCTCATGAACCACAGCATTGTGTCATCAACCAATGCCTTCCATAGGAGGCAGGTCAGCATACGTTAGTGCTGTGTGTAATCTGACCAATGAATGAGAAGACAGTTTGTACGCGTGTGTGTGTGTGTACTTTATTGGAAAGCAGATCACCTTTTAACAAAACCTTTTCAAGTCTTCAACAGTACATTTAAAGGAATGAATGGAATGTTTCTAAAAAGGAATGGAGCTCCGGAATGAATCTGGATTAGGCCTCAGAGACCAGATCCAAGTACAGTATGTGTAGAGGACAGGAGGGGATGTGAGGACCATGGGACATAAAGAACGTCACATCAGTTCTTCTCCCCTCTAGGCTACAAGCAAAAAAAAAAAAAAAAAAAAAGGAAATCTGAGGCAAAAGTTTCACTGGTCTCAAACCAGCATGAGGACTGCTGCAGGGCCCAGAGTGGTTTAGTAGAGCCAGCTGAAGGCACAGCTAGAGTAGCTGGCCAGCTCTTCTGGTTTGAACCACAGGGAAATCTCCTTGTTGGCACTCTCCACTGAGTCACTGCCATGGATGATGTTCCTGTGGAAAGGACAGAGTGTGAGAAGAAAAGAAAAAGCATCAGAGTTCAGTCCAAACTAACTGTAATATCCCCAAATGTTCTGGTTGCTGTATTTGACCTTAACTTCCCAATGCAGTATGCAAACAGCACTCACTTGCTAACGTCGATGCAGAAGTCTCCCCTGATTGTTCCGGGCTTCGACTCGGCGGGGTTCGTCTCACCCAGCATCACCCTGCCGGTCTTCACCGCACCCTTGCCTTCCCACACCTGGAATACACAGGGATGATGGGAGATTAAGCCAGCTGCTCTTTTAGCACTTCCCCAGTAGTCCTCAATGTTTCTGACAAATTGTAGTGTTATTTTTCCCCACAACAGCCAGGCAGCAGAACAGGTGCTCTGTTCCATAACTTATGTCCAGGGTTTAAGCCTGTCCAGTTCAACAGTCCAATGTTTCATGCTGGTAAGGTTTTGGTGTTCCACATGAAACACTGCAGTCTTATACAATCAGTTGTGTTTTTGTCCCTTACCATGGCAACCACTGGACCAGAGCGCATGTACTCCATGAGGGTAGGAAAGAATGGCCTGTCCTTCAGGTCGATGTAGTGCTGCTTCAGGAGGTCCTCAGAGGCCTGCAGACAACGTAGACTGACAGTTTTTGGACACATTCACTTACAAATCCTCATTTTATCTGGTTCAATCACCAGCATCCAGTTTTCCATGCTCACTGTCTAGTGAGCATTGTGCCTGTATTTGTTGGTTCTGCAGCTATGCCATTAACTTTCATTTGTAGCACTTGAAGTTTAGCATATTTGAGCGCATTAACTTGCTAGATTGTAATTTGCATTTTCAGATGTAGAATGCACTTGTCGTAGCTTTGGATAAAAAAAAAAGTCAACATAAATTTAAATGTACTTGAGAAACACTGGAACCAGGTGCAGATTTTACCTTCTGTAGCTGCAATTAGAGAGAATCATTTTGCTAATGTATATGCCAAAACATTCTGGTAGATTTTCCAGTTGGCGAGTAAATCTCAGCAGGCTCTTCACCACACTGACACGTAAAGGCACCAAAATAGCTGTGTGCTGCAGCCAGAGATGGACACTGGGTTGTAGGTTCTTATTTACATGCTTTACATCCACACAAAAGCAGTGTGTTGTTTACAGGCTGCCACAATTTCTCTGCTGCTGGCATTTGAGAAAATTGGTAAACCGTTCATATTGAACAATAAGACCGCGCCTCCTTCAAGTACCACATCCATCCTCACACTGCAACCTTACACCACACACACCTGGTCAATCCATCCCTCTCCAATGTTAAGACTTAAGTTGAATAACTTGAAATTATGTAAGCAGATGTCTCAACCAATCTGACGCTACAGGGTAGAAAGCAAACAATTATTGAAATATCTGCAACACAAATTCAGTGTGCAAGTCATTCAAGTGAAATTTTTCAAAAATAATGAGACTTTGATTCTGTTCTGACATCAGACAAGCACATTTTGGCCTCTGGTAGTTTGACATTTCAGCAAGCTGACTGATACATAAACACACCGTTCAAACTCTACATGCAACAATCTGCTTTTTCTGGACAGGCCTTTCTGTGCTGCTGATTAAGACTACTTGGCTCCCCTATTGCACCACTAACACCAGAACTTCTTCTGAGCAATTACAGTTAATCTAATTCACCTCAGTTATCAGGAATGAGACCATTTGTTGCCATTCAGACCAGCAAGACTGGTGTTAAACATCAATTTTGAATAACGCAGGTTTGAGCCAGGCGACATGTTAAAGCTAAGTAGCATCCCACGCAGTCATAGATCAGAAGTTAGAGGATCAGGAGACCTCAACTCTCAGTGCTAATCGGTTGTGCTACAGTCAGGAATAGACAAGCAGGCTAATCAGCTCACTGGAGGTCTTAACTGTCACTCTGCACACTCACAAGATCATGTGCATATCCTGTAGATGGTTATAAATACCACTGACTATTATGAAAGCAGCTCATTTCAAACACTTTGCCTCCAAAGGTAAAACGTAAGCCAGTGCATTATAGATAGAAATCATTGTTTACTTACATGGACCATCTTCATGCCCACAAGTTTGAAGCCTTTCATTTCAAACCGTTTGATGATATCTCCAATGAGGCCTCTCTGCACGCCATCAGGCTTGATGGCAAGGAAGGTGCGCTCCTTCAGCTCGGCCATGATTCTGAAACAAAGCAGGGGGAAAAAAAAAAATATTAAAAATAAAGACTGAAGGGAAATCAACCAAGCGCATTCTGCAGGAGGAACCTAGCTAAAGAGTCACTCACGCCTCTTGGTTGCATTTGGCACAGTCGGTGGTGGGGCCGGCTGCCGAGGGCCCCGACCCCATTGTACAGAGACCACAGACAGCGCACGACTCAGGTTAGTAGTGTGGATTTGACAGTGTAAGCACCTTGGGCTACTGCGACTTTGATTGCCGGGCCCCGCCCACAGAGTAAAGACCGTCATCCTTACACCGTTTCTATGGTGCACTGGACAGAGGCTCAACTGTCAGTTTCACCATTCACGCTATGAATGCAGCAAGTCACAAGAAGTTAATCCGCAACTAGTTTGTACCAATTATAGCTATGCAGAATGCTAAAGTGGTACACTTCCAAGGAATTATTTCCAAAATCAATTGCTTGTGTAGTCTACAGCTGAAACAGTCAATTTGGTCAGTGAGTCAACTACTTTGATCAATAGGGGGAAAAAAAAAAAAAGCCAAATACTCAGTTTCAAGTTAGTTCTCAAATGTGCATATTTAACAGAATCTTTGGGTTTTGAACCGTCAGACCGAACAAGATCAAGAGGTCTACTTGAGCTCTGGGAAATGCTTCTGTCGCCTTTGACATTTTTAAGACTAAACGATCAAGATAATTGGTAGATTAAACAATTAAAATCAATAACCCATAGCCCATTAATCGCAGCCTGTCATTGGCAAAAATCCCTTTAAGCATAATGTTAGGATTTGAACAAAAGGACATTTTGAATCTCCAGCAGCAAGGTGCAGCTCTTTGATCAGCAAAATAACTGAATGCCAACCCCCAAAATTGCCTTTTAACATGGAAAAAAAAAAAAAAACCCCAAACAATCTAGAAACACTCAAGAGATCTGGAACTTAACATTAATTGCAATCCGCCAGTGTCAACCACATCAAACCAATGATCAAGGAGTCAATGTAACTCTGAACTTTGCCTTTAAATGTTACACAAGTATACCAGGCAACCATGCATGGACACCATGACAATAAAACCAAGGTCATGGAATATTTACATAGAACAAGTGCAATGTCAAAAAAATAAAAAATAAAAAAGTACAGCAGAAGAAAAAGGTCCTCACACAAGCAGAAAGCAAACAGCTGCAAAGCATGCCAGTGAAATCCAGAATCAGCAAGACAAGGTTCAGTTTTCTTTGAGATTAAGGGCTTGTGATGGGCTTTGTATTGTTTCTATGACTCCTAGGGTGATAAAACACTGTACTCACTCTTGCCATGTCTCAACCCCTCCCCTCCCCTCCCTCCCCTCCCCAGGCCCGGGCCTTCTCTGACAGCCACATGGTCTTTTGTTCGCGCTGCTGCGGAAAAAAAAAAAATCACTTCCAAAAGGCAACATGGCAGGGCAGCGCCGCGGAAAACGCCGACATGTTTACCTCACCAGGCAGGACCGCGAAAAAACCAAACAAACACGGCCCCTGCTTCAGTTATTCACGTACTTGTGAAATTAGCGTATAACCCAGAAGTTTAACCCAGACGCACTAAAACCAGTTTACGCCACAACGGCTGGGAAAAGAGGACCTCCACAAAAAGTGGACGAGTGAACGCTGGCTTTTCTACATTACGAAACACATTACTTTCCCCAAGTGAAATAGGAATAATGTGCTCACATTACCTTGACAATGACGCTCCGGTTGGGTGGAAGATTACGGATGCGCCGGTTAACGGAAGAGAAGACCTACGGAGCGTGCGCAGTTGCGTTTTATACGCGAGGGC